>NW_020664368.1:9116734-9277101 GCF_002925995.2 Terrapene triunguis | reverse complement strand
GCAAGAAGGAGGGAAAAGCAAGCTGAATTTTCTTCCGAGGGAGCAAGTTCTCTAGGAAGCCACCCTCTTGTATGTCATGCTAGAATCCAAAGCAATTTCTTCATCTCACCTTCCCTTCCCCTTCTCTGATGCACTAATGATACTAACTTTAGTAGCACATGAATCTGCTTGTCTCACAACTGCTTCCAAGCTGCTCCCTATACATGGACTGTCCTCTGTGAACTTGTTCTGCAGGCCACTTCCCTCTCCTCATTCAAATTCCTCCTTAGGGGATACTTCTGCCATGAGGCTCGCAGCAACTGAATCACCTGTCTCCCCTTCCCAGTCTACATACACTCACACTCTGTCTCTGTACCATCTCTGGTCTTTTCTCTCCAGTGGGTGGGCATCTCCGTCTTCAAAGTATTCGGAGGAGGCTAATGGCTCCTTTCTCCCTTAGTCAAGGCTTACAAAGGAACCAGGCACTTTCTCCTCCTTTTGTGGGAGAGAGTAGAAGAGAGGTTCTGCTTCAATTGTGGGTCCCTATGTGTATTGCACTGTGGGTACATATTCAGTCCCTTAGCTTGAGACCAGAGAATTCTTGCAAGCAGTGTCCATTGCTCACACCTGTGCCCCTGCTCTCCTCATGCTCCATACCAAAGGTATAAGGGGCAGATTGGACCAACTGCCTCTCCAGTTACTTCTTACTGCCACATGGTCTGTGTCAGGACCTCCAGTATCTGGAGTGTCTGGGGTTTTTTCAGCCTTGTCTTCAACCTATAAATATTTCAAAGTTTTATCTTTAGTATAGGTAGTGTAAATAGTCTTTAATAGTATAGTTAGTATTTAGTTAGTTTCCTCACCCCAGGAACCCTTACCACCACCACTCTGGCTCCCGATACCGGAATTAGAGTATGCCCAGAACATCAGGCTTTAAAAGCTGTCTCCTGTCCCCATTCCTTTTTAGTCAGCAACGATCACTTGCACTGCTTTTACTGCCTTGGGGAAGCAAATATTTCCATCAGCTGCAATATTTGTCACTCCTTCCTTAGGCATACCTAACTGATTCAGGAATTCCAGCTTAAAAAACACCTAGTGGAAAAGGCTATGAATGCCTAGTCCAACCCAGGCTGGGGGAACCGCCTCTATACATTGGCCAGAGTGAGCAAGGAGCGCACCTCCTGTCATGTGGCCTCCATCGGGGTCTCATCAGGAGAGCAGGGAATGGTCTCATAAACACAAGAGCAGATTCCCCCTTTAAGTCCATTCCTCTTCAAGCTGAACAAGCCTTTGCACCCTGCCCCTAAAGATTTAGAACGTCCTAAGCCCCCAGGCCATGATAAAAAGGGTCATAAGAGCGGGGCTTCATCGGTACCAGACTCCTCACCAACAGTAACAATGCCAGCAATACTACCTAAGTCAAAAGACTGAGAACTGCCAGTATGGGCAAAGAGTACCCACCAGGAACCTCAGTCACTGATGGTACCATCACAACTAATTACCCACTTAGTCTTTCTATATCAGCTTTATCAGCATTGGCAGAACTCGGGACACTAATAGATGAATAACCACACAGTGTTCCATAAGCACAAAATCTCACTATGACTACATCCAAAATTCACTCCTTGGATATTTTCAGAATTTCAACTTAAACCAGTCAATTCACTTCCCTGTATTTTTTTTTCCAAAGCCCCATGACTCTGGTGAGGAAAGGAGACTTAATTCCCTCAACATAAGATGAGCATTGGCATTATACCTGCAGAAAACATAGCCGATCAGAATATCATCTGGAGTGTTTGTTGTCATAGCAGAATGAGTCCAAAGTCAAGCTATATCCTCTCAGAGGATCTCTGTCTGTAACTGACTCTCTCAGTTGGCACAGCTCCTTCTCCTACATAGGACCAGGGCTCACTCTGCAGGGGCCTAAGTCTCAGTGGCATCACTTCAGGACGTACCCCTGCTTGACATTTGCCTGGGCAGCTATATGCAGTTCCATCCACATATGCAAAAACACATTTTGCCTTGATCCAAGACTTCTCTGCTGACACATCCTTTGGGGTGAAAACGGTTCTACACGCAGCTTTACCACCTGCATTCTCGCACCCACCTCCTCTTTCAGTACTGCTTGTCAATCACCCACAGTGGAATACATACAGGAACTAGCACTCAAAGAAGAAAGGGAAGTTACTTATCTTGTTGCAAATAGAGTTCTTCAAGGTGTGTGGTCCCTATCTGTATTCCACAACCCTCCATTCTTCCCCTCTGCTTCAGATCCTGACTGAATTTGCAGTAGAGAAGGAACGGGAGAGGCAGTCAGTCCATCCCACTCCTTCTACTCTCAGTACAGAGCACAAGAAGAGCAGGGGTGTGGGCATGGAGCAATGGACATTGCTTGCAAGAAACCTCTGTTCTCAGGTACATGGAGCGCAAGCATATCTACAGTGAAATACTGATAGGGAACACACATCTTGAAGAACTCCAGTTACAAGAAGGAAAGTAGTAACTTTCCAGTCTTCCCTCTGGCTTTCCCTTCTGTTTGATTCTGGTCTTGCATCTGTCTCTCTGCTGCTGATCATTACTGTTATCTCCGCTCAGCAGTAGGTCAGCAGCCCCATGGGGTTCTGAGGAAAGAGTACAAAGTGCTGCTACTGCTGACTCCATACAAGGGGCTTGCACACTCATAACCCCACTGAGGCTTTCCTGTGACCACAGTAACCCAAATCTAATCAACCCTGTAGCTCAAGCATGAGCTTGAAGAAGCCATCTCTAAGAATGATTGAGTACCTCAATTTTCTTGTTCCTCCAGTCTCTCTCTCTATTATGGCTGCCAGCTTGGGTGTTCATTGTGCCTATGTAGAAACTTTCTGATTTGATTAGTGAGTATTTATTTTTAAATTTAAATACAGTTTAAATTTTTTTAAATATGATTTTTTTTCTCTGTGATCTACCTTCAAATGCATATAGTACCTAAAGAGAGAGACAACTTTATGATAGTGATATATTACATTATATTACAAATAACAGATCTTATGAGACGCTGATTTCATTTTAAAATAAAAATGTGCTAATGAAATTTGAGTTCCTTGCTCCTTACAAGTGATTTGTATAGGAAATCTTTCCCTGAAAAATGACATTAGTGGAAATAATAGTTTTCAAGTAACCTAAAATAAAGATTGCTTCCATTCTTGCCAGCTTCGTTTGAATTGGAGCTGTGACATACACAAAGAACATGAAAAGAATAATTCATAAATAGTAGACTTTATTAACCTCTTTATATATAGATGACTTTGCATTTTTAGTGACAATTGTTCAATCAGCACCCCAGTCTATTATGAACAGAGCTCATTAATGTGCATAAACTTGGTCTATTCTGGTTACAATGCATATTTAATGTCACATACTTTTCTTATAGTAGCTGCTTAGTTTTGCTATAAAAAATAAATAGCCCCAAGTGAACAAGAAGGGTCCTAAAATCAGTAAATGCACAATAAGTGGCTTTTTTAAAACATTATCCTTAATAATTTATATTACTCTAATTAGCCCAATATTTAAAATCCTTAGGTAAATGAGATGATAGACATTTACACCAAGGTGTAACTTGCAGGACAGAAGAGAGTCAGGATGATAGTGAATGAAGAAGGATGGTTTGGCAGTAGTTGCCTTAACTTTTCATTTATAACCTTTTTAATGTTTAGGCTTTTGCAGAAGTGGATATAGTGCAGGTGTAAAACTTTCTTTTGTATTAGCAGTAGTCAGTGACAGCAGTGTTTCAGCAGTAACTATCTTTTATAAAGTTTTCTTTATCTGAGCACTTCCTAAATTATTGAATTTATAGCATTTTATTGTATGTTGTTTATTTATAGACTAGTGTCAGATTGTGGATGGGGGGAAGTGGTAGATGTGGTATACCTTGACTTTAGTAAGGCTTTTGACACTTTTACATGACTTCTCTTAAACAAACTAGGGAAATATAGGCTATACAGAGCTACTATATGACGGATGCATAACTGGTTGGAAAACTGTTCCCATAGAGTAATTATCAGTGGTTCAAAGTCAAGCTGGAAGGGCATATCAAGTGGGGTCCTCCAGGGATCTGTCTGAGTCAGGTTCTGTTCAATATCTTCTTAAATGATTTTAATAATGGCATAGAGAGTACGCTTGTAAAGTTTGTGGACAATACCAAGCTGGGAGGGGTTATAGGTGCTTTGGAGGATAGGATTAAAATTCAAAATGATCTGGAGAAATGGTCTGAAGGAAATAGGATGAAATTCAGTAAGGACAAATGGAAAGTACTCCTCATAGAAAGGAACAATCAATTGCAAACATACAAAATGGGAAATGATTGCCTAGAAAGGAGTACTGCAGAAAGGGATCTGGAGATTATAGTGGATCACAAGCTAAATATGAGTCAACAGTGTAACACTGTTGCAAAAAAAAAAAAAAGTGAACCTCATTCTTGGATTTGTTAGCAGGAGTGTAGTAAACAAGACACAAGAAGTAATTCTTCCACTCTACTTTGCACTGATAAGGCCTCAGCTGGAGTATTGTGTCCAGTTCTGGGTGCCACATTTCAGGAAAGATGTGGACAAATTGGAGAAAGGCCAAAGGAGAGGAACAAAAATGATTAAAGGTCTAGAAAACATGACCTATGAGGCAAGATGGAAAAAAAATTAGCTTGTTTAGTCTGGAGAAAAGAAGACAGAACAAGGGTACATTATAACAATTTTCCAGTACATAAAAGGTTGTTACAAGGAGGAGGATGAAATGTTCTTGTTAACCTCGGAGGATAGGACAAGAAGCAGTGGGTTTACATTACAGCAAGAGAGGATTAGGTTGGACAAAAAGAAAAGCTTCCTGTCAGGGTAGTTAAGCACTGGAACAAATTGCCTAGGGAGGCTGTGGAATTTGAGTCATTGGAGGTTTTTAAGAACAGGTTAGACACCTGTCAGGAATGGTCTAGTTATTACTGAGTCTTGTCGTGAGTGCAGGGGATTGGGCAACATGACTTATTGAGGTTGCTTGCAGTCCTACACTACTAAGAGTCTGTGATTTTTGCCCTTGTGATGCACTGTGCAGAGGGATCTTCTGTGTGTCAATTTCCCCTTCCCATAGAGCTACTCCAAGTTATCATGTGTCCCCACCACTAGAGCACATTCTGTGCAGAGTCTCTCCCCTGCCACTCTTTAAATTCCTGGTACAGCAAAGAATGAGCAAGTGAGTCAGTGTCATAGTTTCATCACCTCGTGGCTGTTGTTCCTGGGTAACATGTGCTCTTCAGGGTGGATTTGATTTAAATCACTAGTCAGGAAGACTCGATTTAATCATGGATTTCTACATAAAAGTGCATTCTTGTTGGTGGTTGTAACCTTAATACATAGTCTTCACAACTCAGAGATAGATGTAGGTTTCATTTTTAGAAGGTACACACTATATATTTTTAAAGTGATTTTAGTTTGAAAACTTTTCAAATTAGTTTTACAGCTATATCAGAAAATGAATGATTGTTTGGTTATTTCATTTACCAAAGCTAATTGAAGCAGATATTTATGAAGTCATTGGGAGGTGAACTATCTCCAGTTCTACAGGTTAATGATTAATATATGGAGGATTTTCTTGCCATACTGTATTAGGAGGAGAACATCACCAGACAGACATTTAAAGTGTTTTATTTAACTAAAATAACAACGTTATGTATTCTGGATTTTTTTCTTCAACAGCAAACATATAATATTTTAACAAAACAAGCATATGAATTTAGTTAAACATTCAAGTATTTTAAAATAGGTTTGTTTTTGTTTAAATTGTTTTTAACAAATAGTTAAATGAAATATTTAAAAATAAAAAATTAAATCGACTGTCAGCCAGGTCAATATGAGAAACTTAAAATATTGGCTTCTGCAGCTAACTCAATTGTCTTCACCTTCATTTTCCTGTTTGTTCGTAATCTAAACAAACAATTTAATACTGTACAGAGCAATGATGATTGTGAAGCTTGGTTGAGGTAGTGAAGTCAGAGGGTGGGATATTTCCCAGGGAATGCCGTACTGGTAAATGATGAACTAGTACTCGGCTGAGCCCTCAAGGGTTAACACACTGTTGTTAATGTAGCCTCACACTCTACAAGGCAGCACAAATGGAGGGAGGGGAGACAGCATGGCAAACAGAGACACACACCCTGTGTCAGAGAGATACGCAGAGATGCACATTGCCCCTTTAAGTACGCTGACCCTACTTTAAGTATATTGCCTTTTTAAGTAGATCAGCAAGTTGAGACAGCAGCTGCTGTCAGCAAGCTCCCTCTGTCCTGAGCCCTGTCGTGTCCCCTCACTGCTCTATGGAGATTCGGTAAGCGGGGGGCAGGAGCAGCGGTGAAGGGGACACTCTGACATTAGGCCCCCTCTTTCCCCTCCCCCCCACCCAGCAAGCAGGAGGCTCCCAGGAGCAGTTCCAAGGCAGAGGCCAGCAGTAGCGCATGGCAGTGGGGAGAGGACAGCTGAACTGCCAGCAATTGATAGCCTGCTGGGCGGCTGCCACACAGGGAACTTACAGGAGCAGGAAGCTGCCGGTCCACCCTGGTTCCAAGCCCCGACCAGCTAGCTCCAACGCGCTGCTCATTCTGCAAGCAGTGAACAAAGCATGCAGCTGCCAAACAATGTTATAAGGGAGCATTGCACAACTTTAAATGAGCCTGTTCTCTAATTGATCAGCAATGTAACAACGAAACGACGTTAACCAGGACGACTTTAAGTGAGGAGTTACTGTATTATTTCTTGTCCTTTCTTAGCAGCTCCTTTGTAGTTTTCATTTCTTTTTGGAATTGATTTGAACCTTGTGTTGCCACAATAATTTAAGTCTGAAGGGAACTATTTCTGTAAACATTTGACTTAGCTCTCCTACAGAACTTGACTGTGGCCTGGTCTACGCTAGGAAATTAGACCAGGATAACTACGTTGCTCAGTGGTGTGAAAAAGTCACATCCCTGAATGACACAGTTATACCTAACCCTAGTGTAGACAGCCTTAGCTCAACAGGAGAATTCTCCTGTTGACCTAGTTACCTCCTCTCAGGGAGGTGAAGTACCTATGCTCATGGAAGAATCCCTGCTATTGGCATAGGTAGTGTCTTTACTGAAATGCTGCAGCATTTTAAGTGTAGACAAGCCCTTATACTGGAGAGGTGTTAATGGGACATTTCACTGTGAATGGTCTCTTGAAATAAGTGTTAAACTACTTATGCTAAACAATCTGTTCCATCTTCTATTTTGCCGTTGTCTACACTGCACTTTCGTCATTAAAACTTTTTTGCTCAGGAGTGTGAAAAAACACATCCCTGAACAACAAAAATTTTAACAATGAAAAGCACCACTCTCTCGGCGACGAAGGTACCGAACCTCATTGGGGGTGGTTTTATTTTGTCGCCGAGAGAGCTCTCTCCCAGCAACAAAGAGCGGCTAGTCTGCGCACCTTACAACAGCGTAGCTGCAGCAGCACAGCCACGCCATTGTAAGGTGCGCAGTGTAGACATAGCCTTAGTTGTGAGGCTCTCAGCACCTTTTCCAGACTTAAAGAAGAGCTTTCTGTAGCTGGAAAGCATGTCTTTTCACCAGCAGAAGTTGGTCCAGTAGAAGATATTACTTTTCCCACCTTGCCTCCTACAGAACTAGAAGGCTGCTTAATGTGTCTGCACTTAAAATTTCTCTTGGTGCTATATTTTTTTAACAGTGTCAGAAATTTAGATTTGGGGACTGAACTTCTGTTTAAATAGCTGCCAACTGTACTTCCACCTGAACTTCACTACTGTGTTTGTAGTAGATACTAAGTCATCAGTCTATTTGACAACAGAGGTTTAACTCGTTACGGCACCAGTGTAGTACATTTTTTTTCTGTGTAAGACACTGTTAAGTTTATTGCCACTGTAATATAAATTACCAACAAAGTAAAAATTTTCTGCCTTCTGGGATTTTATGATTAGGGTTCTTATATTTATTTTACACCAACCTTAAAATTAAAAGTTCAGGAATTCTTGTTTAAACAATTTTACTGAAGGCCAGGGAAATTCAGACTTTATATTAATATAGATGTAGATAAATACTCAGAAGTGCTATATATGAATCCTAAAACCTCATCCAAATATGAGAACTAAATAAATAAATAAGGTAATAAATGTTAAATGAGTTAAAATGTTAACTTTGTAATTTTTGTTACAGAGATGCATGAGCAGTAAAGTAAGCTTCAGGGTTGTAAAAACTCCAATGTGCATGCATGTGTGTGTTCAAATATATATATAAAAAGTAGGGCTGTCGATTACTCGCAGTTAACTCACGCGATTAACTCAAAAAAAGTAATCGCGATTTAAAAAATTAATCGCACTGTTAAACAATAGAATACCAATTGAAATGTATTAAATATTTTTGGATGTTTTCTACCTTTTCAAATATATCGATTTCAATTACAACACAGAATACAACATGTACAGTGCTCACTTTATATTATTTGTTCTTACAAATATTTGCACTGTAAAAATGATAAAAAAAATAGTATCTTTCAATTCACCTCATAAAAGTACTGTAATGCAATCTTTTTATTGTGAAAGTGCAACTTACAAATGTAGATTTTTTTTTTTGTTACAAAGCTGCACTCAAAAACAAAACCATGTAAAACTTTAGCGCCTACAAGGCCACTCAGTCCTACTTCATGTTCAGGCAGTCACTAAGACAAACAAGTTTATATACATTTACGGGCGATACTGCTTCCTGCTTCTTATTTACAGTGTCACCAGAAAGTGAGAACAGACATTTGCATGGCACTTTTGTAGCCGGCTTTGCAAGGTATTTGCAAGGTGCCAGATATGCTAAACATTTGTATGCCCCTCTATGCTTCAGCAATCATGCCAGAGGACATGGAAACATGCTGATGATGCTCGTTAAAAAAACAATGCCTTAATTAAATTTGTGACTGAACTCCTTAGAGGAGAATTTTATGTCTCCTCTTCTCTTTTACTCGCATTCTGCCATATATTTCATATTATATCAGTCTCAGATGATGACTCATCACATGTTCGTTTTAAGAACACTGTCACAGCAGATTTGACAAAACACAAAGAAGATACCAATGTGAGATTTCTAAAGATAGCTACAGCACTCGACCCAAGGTTTAAGAATCTGAAATGCTGTCCAAAGTCTGAGAGGGACGAGGTGTGTAGCATGCTTTCAGAAGTCTTAAAAGAGCAACACTCAGATGCAGAAACTACAGAACCCGAACCACCAGAAAAGAATATCAACCTTCTGCTGGTGGCATCTGACTCAGATGATGAAAAGGAACATGCATCAGTCTGCTCTGCTTTTGGTTTGTTATTGAGCAGAACCCATCATCAGCATGGAAGGATGTCTTCTGGAATGGTGGTTGAAGCATGAAGGTACATATGAATCTTTAGCACATCTGGCACGTAAATATCTTGCAACATCGGCTACAACAGTGCCATGAGAATGTCTGTTCTCACTTTCAGGTGACATTGTAAACAAGAAGCGGGCAGCATTATCTCCTGCAAATTGTAACCAAATTTGTTTGTCTGAGCGATTGGCTGAAGTAGGACTGAGTAGACTTGTAGGCTCTGAAGTTTTACATTGTTTTATTTTTGAATGCAGTTATTTTTTTGTACATAATTCTACATTTGTAAGTTAAACTTTCATGATATAGAGATTGCACTACAGTACTTGTAGTAGGCGAATTGGAAAATAATATTTTGTTTTTTTACAGTGCAAATATTTGTAATAAAAAATAAATATAAAGTGTACACTTTCTATTCTGTGTGGTAATTGAAATCAATATATTTGAAAATGTAGTTGGGAAGCCAAATAATTCTTGCTTGCTTAATTTTAAGTAATCATGCTAATTTTAATAAAATTGAAGCAGCAGCAAATTACTGCCTTCTGACATTATATTATCTTTTTTAGAATAAAGTCAGATATCCTTTTTTTTTTTTTTTGCTTACTTACTAATAAATAGACCCATGTTATTTAATTCTTCTTTTAACGGAAGTAAACATAGGTGATGTTTCTTCTGTTTTTCATTTACTGTGGTAAGGTGTTTTCCTTTTGCAATTGTTTAACTCTAGTCTTATTTTTATATTGTGTACATACAATACCCGTTCATCTGGACCAAAAGGATTTCTTGGTCACCATTCAGCCCTTCTCTAGAACAGAAGGGTGCTCTCATGATTGGAGTATAAAGGTTCAGTTACTTATCAGTTTTTTTATATTACCTTAAATGAAACTCCTTCTCCAGAATGACTTCACCAGTTAAAAAAAATGGGAAAAACTCTAAGCATCGCTTGAGACTGGCTAGCCGTACACTTTTTCTACCTCTAGTTTCTTAGCAAATGTTAATAGGTTTGTAAGAAGTATTACTATTTTCCCTTTTTATTTCTTTTCAATGTTTTCTGATTTCCACAAATGGCTGTCAGTTTCTTAATTCTTTCCAGTTCTCATTCATATTTTCCTTCTAGTCAATTAGCTCACTAATTTTTATACACTTAATTTCTAACTATTCTTTTTGCTCTGTTTTATAATTTGTGTTCATGTCTCATGTCTTTCTGAAGCATATACTTGTAAGTATGATTTCCTATGGGGAAAAAAAAAAGGAAGAAACAGGACATTTGTTTCTTTAAGCTGAGTTTGCCTTCTGAGTCTGAGTATAAATGTGTTTCTTCTATCATGTAAAGACATTTAGTGGAGGAAGCAATTAACAGTTCCTTTAACATTTTTTAACAGTTGTGTAAGACAAATATAATGCAAGTACGGTATATCTCGTATTTTTTTTACCATAGTTGTTTCTTGCAAAACCCTTGACACAAGGTGAAAGCTCCAACAAAGTATATAATACTATTCTGGGCAAATGTTCCTCTGACAGATAGCCACGGGGTTTGTCTCTTTTTGACATATTAGAAACATGCCGAGACCATGATGTCTTTTTAAAAAAGGAGATACAAGACTAAGGCCATGTCTACGCTACCACTTATGTCGTCAAAACTTACGTTGCTCAGAGGTGTGAAAAAAACACCACCCTGAGAAACATAAGTTTTACCAGCGTACGTGCTTGTGTGCACACACTATGTCGGTGGGACAGCTTCTCCCACCAGCATAGCTACTGCCGCTCATTGAGATGATTTTATTATGTAAATAGGAGAGCTCTCGCCCGTCAGCATAGAGCAGCTACCTGAGTGATCTTACAGCAGTGCAGCTGCATCGGTACAGCTGTGCCGCTGTAAGTTTGCAAGTGTAGATATGGCCTAACATAGTGAGAAGATTAGGTCTCTGCTGCTCTGTCTTGGACATCATAGAGGACGTTCATTCACTTTATTGAGAAACCTTTAGGAACTAATATCCAAGACACAGTTAAATCTGTGAGAAGGCTGCAAAGGGATTCAATTTATGACTCAGTCAAAATCAAAAGAAAGCAAGTATGTATGTTCTGAGATCCAGGAAAAAGAGTATTTTTTTTAATCCCAATCAAACATCAACTGTGAAGCAAAAACATTTATTTTGATACTCACCAAACTGAGAGTTCAGTAAGGAAAAGAACTCAGTTCTTCAAAAGGCTAAAGCTGCAAGTTTGTTCTTGGAGGAGATAATAAGAGGCTGAGAAAGCAGCAGTGGTACCTGGAGTGGTTTCTGATTTGGCTCAATAAGATTAGGGTTCCCTGCTTGATAATGTGAATAATGGAAATGAAAATCTTTTTCTCTTTTCTGCAACTTTTTCTATAGTTAAACTTATGTCGTATTTTTAAAAAGGGATGCAATGCCCTGGCAGCTGTACTTCTAAGGGGGCACAGCTAAACTTTGCTTGTAGAAGTGTGACTTCCTTCCCTATCCACCCAAAATTGGTTCTGAGCTTGCAGGATGTGTATTTCCACATCCCTATCAGTCCTTCACAACACAAACACCTTCCATTTCAGTGGGGCAAGGTCATTAGCAATACAGGGTTTTTCCCTTTGATCTTTCTGCTGCCCATATGTATTTACAACATTCCTATTGGTGGTGACAGCACATCTAAGGTGACTGATTCTACACATACTCTCCTATTTAGAGTAGAGCAATAATGTCACCCTTGTGCAAAATCTCTCATGCACCCCCAAAGGACACGACTTTTCAAGGCAGTTCAGTAGGTCAGTGCTAAGTAGGAGTGAAAGGCACTTGAAAGGCAACCATTACTGAGAAGTAACTTCTCTCTTCTGAAAATCTCATTGTATTATCACCAGTAAAGTTCACCAAAAGAAATGTGATGATAAAATACAGAACTTTGGTTGATTAAGCCTAACAGCAAAGATTTAAGAACCACCAGTCCTTATCCCAATTTTTGAAAATTCTCAATTCCTTTATGCCATTGAATTTTTTTTCCCTTAGACTGTAGGGAAAATAAACTTGGATTTGTTTTACAGCCGGATATCTCTTCCCCTTTCCCCATTGTGTGTATGACAACAGAAATGTTTAACTCAAATGTACAAGTATACACACCAAACGAGGAAAAAAGGAATTTAGATTATATTCAATACTCAGAAACCATCTTAAAGGGTTTGATCCAGAGTGGATAAAAATCAATGATTCTTAAAAAAAAAAAAAAAAAAAAAAAAAAAAAAAAAAAAAAATCGGATTTTTTTTTTAATTTAAATTGGATTGTTTTGATAAAATGTTTTTTGAGGAAAAAACCTATCTAAAGATAGTTTTAATTAAAATACTTTATAGCCCAAAGATATCTCATTATGGAATAGGGATTATAAATTCTAATTCTATAGTATGAGACAATATGTTCATGTAATGTTTAAGAAAAGTTTTATAAGTGAGTTCCAATAGTTCATGGATTAGGGACTCAACCTCATGGGGTTCCAGGAGCTTTTGTATAGATTATTTAGGTTAATCTTTCTATCTACCCAGTGGGACTCAGTGCCCAGTCTACAAGATACCATCAGAGATACTTAGTTTTGCAGTTTTCAAACTGTGGATTTGTGTCTCCAGAGAGAACATGCTTGTTAACAGCAAAAATGTTTTTAAATAATATATAGAGGTGAGAAATAGTTAAATAAAACTATTTAAATGTCTGTCTGGTGGTGAGCTCCTCCTAATACAGTATGGCAAGAAAATCCTCCAAATATTAATGATTGACCTGTTAAATTGGAGATAGTTCACCTCCCAATGACTTCATAAATAACTGCTTCAATTACCTTTGGTAAATGAAATAACCAAGCAATCATTTATTTTCTGATATAGCTGTAAAACTAATCTGAAAAGTTTTCAAAATAAATCACTTTAAAAATGTATAGTGTGTACCTTCTAAAAATGAAACCTATATCTATCTCTGAGTTGTGAAGAATATGTATTAAGGTTATAACAACCAACAAGAATGTACTTTTATGTAGAAATCCATGATTAAATCGAGTCTTCCTGATTTAATCATTGAATCATGGATTTAAATCAAATCCACCCTGGTTTGATCCTAGAGAGAGAATATATTTCATTGGACCAACTTCTGTTGGTCAGAGAGACAAGCTTTTGAGAGACACAGAGCTCTTCTTCTGGTCTGGGAAAGGTACTCCCAGTGTCACAGTTAAATGCAAGGTGGAGCAGATTGTTTAGTGTAATTAGTTAGCACATATTCTAAGGGACCATTCAAGGCAGGAGTGGCGAAAGCTTCGTGTAAGTGGGGGGGCCACTGGCAACGGAACTGTGGCCCTGCCCCCTGTGCCGCCCCTCCTCCCCCAGGCCCCACCCCTGCACGCTCCTTCTCCCTGAACCCCTGCCCTCGCACCGCGTCTTCTCCCTGCGGCCCTGCCCCCACGCTGCCTCTTCCCCCAAGACCCTACCCCCTCTCCGTCCCTCACCCTTATGGCCCTGTTCCAGCACCCTTGATTCAATGTAGAATGATCCATTAACACCTCTGCAGTCATAGGAGAAAATGAGGGGGTTAGTGGGTTACAGATTATTGCAATAAACCATAAATCCAGTGTCTCTGTTCAGTGCATGATTTTTAGTGTCTAGCTGAGTAATGAAATTTAAGCTCCCGGGCTTATCTTTTGAAAGTGTTGTGCAGGTTTCCTTTGTGAATGAGGACTGATAGGTCAGACATAGAGTGTGAAAAGTGTTCCGCCACACAAGATGAGATGTCTTATCATTTTCCTATGCGAGTTCATTAGAGAGCATAGTGTGATTACATGGTTTCACCCTCATCGTTTTATTGAGGCATTTAGTTCACTGGATGAGGTATACCACATTTTGATATCATGTGTAGGATCAATGGATTTTGAAAGGTGTGTTGTGGGAGGGTGTTGATCATTGTAGCAGTGGAGATAAGTCTGCAGGTTTTGCATCTGTTCTGGCAGGGTCTAGTGTTGCTCTGAGTTGGTGTGTCTTGGTCTGTGGGGAGCTTGCTTCTGATGATGAGCTTGGAGAGGTTGGGGTGAAGGCCAGAAGTGGGAGTTCAGGAAAGATTTCTTTTGGAATGGGGGTCCCCATCGAGTATGGGTTGGAGTTGTTTGATGATACCCAGTATAAATTCCAGTGTGGGGTGGTAGGTGATAACTAGGGGTGTGCAATCTATTTCTCTGGTGGGATGTCTTTGTTTGGAGAAGGTGGTTTAAATGTGTTATATCCCAGACTTTTACCTCTTAGCACTTTCTGTGACTGTATATAACAGATTTCTTGGAGTGTTTGAGGTGATTACTGGATCTGGGAAGGTAGGGTGATGGTGCATGGATTTCAAAATAAATCACTTTAAAAAATGTATAGTGTGTACCTATATAAACCTTTGTATAAGGTTTTCTGTGGGGTTCCATTGTTGAAGCTGAAGGTGGTGTCCAGGAAGTTGATGCTAGTGTGGGAATGTTCCAGAGAGTTTAATGGATGGTGGTGGTGGTTGAAGTTGTGAAGGAAATCTATGAGGGAGTTTAAGCTCGCTGTCCAGAGAATGAAAATATCATTGATGTATCTCAGGCACATCATTAGTTTTGTAGTGCATTTGTCCAGAAATTCTTCTTCAAGGTGGCCAATGAAGAGGTTGTCATATTGGGCAGCCATCCTAGTACCCATGGCTGTTCCCATGGTTTGGACAAAGTGTTTGTTGTTGAATGTAAAGTTGATATGGGTGAGGATGAAATGGAGTTTGGCAATGTGTTTGGGATGGATATCTGAGAGTTGTCCATTGTCTTGTAAATATTTGAGGCAGGCAACTATGTTGTCATTGAGAGGGATGTTGGTGTATAAGGAAGTGACATCCATGGTGGCAAGGATTGTGGTCTGAGGGAGGTTAATATTGTGGAGTTTGTGGAGGAAGTCAGTTGTGTCCTGGAGGAAACTGGCCCTTTGTTCAGTAATTGGTTTGAGGATGGTTTCTGTGAGTCCCAATATTTCTTCAGCAAGAGTGTTGTGGCCAGATGTGGTGGGTCTGCCTGGGTTCCCTTGTTTATGTATCTTGGGAAACATAGAGAAGGTCCCTTGGGTGGGTTTGTGGGGGATGTGTTTGTAGAGTTTCTCTTGGAGTTGTTTGGGAAAGGATTTAATGATATCCTTAAGTTATTGGATAAATTGTGATGTGGGAGGTCTTTGAGTTCTTTAGAGTAGGTGGTGTTGGAGAGTTCTCAGTTGGCCTTATTAACATAATCATCTGGGTTGAGGTTTAATCCTGTCAGTTAATTACAGTATAACAAAGAGCTTTATCTAATTGCCATGTCATCAGTTAGATCCCAATGGAAACTGACAGTCTAACTCCCTGGTCTCAGATAAAGTTCTTAACTGCACAGCTGGATTAGGCAATGCTGACAGCACATGTGTTAAATTATTCCTGAATTGCTGCTCTGAAGTTTGACTAGCATTTCTTGGGAAAGATTTGCAGGATTTTGAAGATAGTCGGATATAGATGCAACACCTTAAATGAGGAAGAATATTTCTATGTAGGGCCTCACTATTAGATACTATTCATCTGGTAAAGTGAACATCTACCATCCTTAATGTGACTCAACGTTGTTTTTACTGTTTCTTTGTGGGAAGGTGGGAAAGCATTTTTTTAAAGTGAAAAGTCATATTTCTATCCACAAGTAATCTTATAATAACATAGTGCTTTTATGTTCAGACACATATTCAAAATGATATATGTGATAACAGTATGCCAGTGCATTAAGACTGTTTAGCTGAATTATTTTATATCTTGTATCACTGATATTTGAGTAGTCATTGGTTAATCCAAAATCTGCTAATTTCAGACAAGCAGTTTACATACATGATCTGTAGTTATGAGTTTCTGAAGGGTCATGTTGTAATACAGGGTTTATAACAATCATGTTCTTCAATTCCTGCTGATGGAGAACTAATATTTCTGGTATATTTCTGTTTAACATTTTAAATGTCCTTATTTTACACATATTTACTTTGTATCTCTCCTGCCAAATTTGGTTGCATAAGTGTAGGTCCTTAAATCTGTATTTAGGCACCTACATACTAATTTACTTGCCTACATTCATGTGTAGGCATTTAAATCGGCACTTACGATAGCTGCCAAAATACAAATTTGGTTCCTAATTATAGACACAGAAATTTGAAAATTTAGCTCTTACTCTGTGTTTTGGATGGAGAAAATTAACTGTTCGTAATTTATGTGTAATGATTGTTAACCTAGTTTTGTGAATATATCCATACGAAAGTAAAAACTACTAGAAAAGTTGCGTTTTAAAAACGTACACAAGAGGTTTAGTTTTCTAATAATTTGAAGTTTTGATCTGTAGCCTAATTTGTAAATACAATATATTGCATGCAAGTGTGAAAAATGGATAGTATCCTCAAATGGCATTAATAATTACACTTCAAAAGGTTGTTTTTCCTGTTAATTACATTATTCCTATTCAATTATTTAAAGTGTATAGTGTAGTAGATTATGCTGCAGTTCATCTTTTTCAAAACTGCTCTTTAATACTTTCCGAAGTAACTGTCAAGTCTTTAGAGGTCTTGAAAAGATAAATGGGCTAGAGGGTGAGAGAGAGATCATAAAAGACAGGGACAGAAGCTACATTGAAATGAGCCTGAAAGCAACAGTCCCTGTCTCTGCCAGGCCCCTGATCAAGATGGACAGGCAGAATTGTTTTTTCGCTGTCTGTGCATGAAATTAGAAAAGGGTGAGGGCTTCATTAGACTATGCGAAATTCTGAGATGAAAAATGCACAGTTCAGTTTTCTGGTTGCATAAACTTTTTCTTTTTCTTCCCCCCACCCTCAAAACGGAGCCCACAACTCTTCCTCAGTAACTAGTAATGGTACAAATTTCAGGGTATGCTTTTTTTGTTCAGCCCCTTTTGAAACCTATATACCATTCCTCACCATCATTTGTGTATGCCGCATACAGGAATACTATTTTTAAATGTTTTAGCTAGTCTTATAAATAGTTGGTACTTCTCTCTTCATATCCCTCTGCTTGTAAACATAGGATCCCTTATTACCTGTTAGCCTTGCAGATGAAGAAGAAAATTATAACTAATAAAGCTGTAGAAATAACTAAATAACTTCCCCACAAATAATAATTCTGCAATTTTAAGGACTAGTATCTTAGGTCCGTAGCAAGTGCTATATTGTAAGGAAGAGATGGAAATCTTTGTTTCTAGCCATAAACAGACATGTAGTACTGGATATTAAACCTGCTGCAGCTGAATAGTGCCTGTCCTGTCCTTCAGACCAGTGTAACTTTGGCGGGAATGTCCGCATTTGGGGGAAAAGGAAACTAATCTCGCACAGCTATTTGAAGTTATAAGTAGTCTTGCAGGAGATTGTTTAATGCACAAAATGCAGGTGAAAGGCCCAGTAGTGCAAAATAAATGCAATTCATTGTGTAGCCCAGATATTGTTATTAATCTGATTGATCTTTGGCCCCCATATTAATATTACTTGTATTGTTGGTACCACAGAGAATTTTTAAGTGACAAGAATATTTGTGAAAGAATTGATTTAAATTTGAAATGGGTGTGTTGAAGCAGTGACTGTTTTACTTAGCTGTGAGGCTGGAAAACTAACATTTTATATCTCCTATTTTTATTTTTAAATGCATGGGTTTTTCTTAAATTAGTGAAGTGGTGATTTTCTCTCTGTATCAGGAGAGGTTATATTTAAGAGGGGTATTTTTGTTTGTTTTCGAGGATTTTTGGGGGGGTAGAGGGGATATTAAAGTTTGGGCTAGGTTAGAATCTAGGATCCCAGACATCATGATGATGATACCTAGCTTTTAGATCGCATTTTTCATATTTAAATCTCAGCCCACCAACTCATGTGTCCTCCTTAGTTCTTAGGCTTCTCTCTTCTGTTTGCTGGAATGCAGCCCCAAACAACTTATCTCTTGGAACCAGACATTTTTGTTCATACCCCTCAAACTGAGTGGAGATAACATGATTCAGTGGCTAGACATTGGAGCTAGACATATTCATACTAGAAGTCAGGCACATATTTTTACAAGTTGGGTTAATTATCCTTTGGAAGAATTTAGCAAAGATTGTGGTGGATTCTCCATCACTGACAATTTTTAAATCAAGAGTGGATGTTTTTTCTAAAAGATATGCTCTTGGAATTATTTTGGGGAAGTTCTATGGCCTGGTTATACAGAAGGTCAGATTAGATGGTGGTCTCTTCTGGCCCTGGAATATATGAATATAAGAATAAAAGATTTGGCCCATTTTTTTAGTTTGAGAAATGGTGCTGTTTCTTATAGTTTCCATCTTAGATGGCTTGAGTGAAATTCCTATTTCCAACTTGGTGTCTCAAGTAAGATACCTTTGCCATTTCTGTACTTTATGCTTCTCCATTTTCACTGCTAATCCAGCCTTCTGGATTTGGTGAAATACTGCCTTCTCGTGGGCAAGATGTGCCTCTCATATTTGAATGTCTATGGTAGTGTCATCTAGCTATTCCAGGGCAAACTCACTCATTCCTAGAGGTTTCCAAGTAAAGTAGAGGTTGGTGCAGATGGCTTTCAGTCATTAACTTGACAGCTCTATAGACCAGTTGGTTTGCTCTGATGTAAACTTGACAGGAAAGGTAAAAATTGCTCTAATCATGAATTTATTTGATAATAGAAGCAAGTGTATTCATGGTACTGTTGGTATAAATGCATGTACACAAATAATGAGTAACCTCATTTATGGTAACATTTATACTTATCTCATGGGACATTGTTTTTGTGTCTAATATGTTAGGTAGAAATACTCTAAATTTGGTAAATTATTTAATATGGACACAGTTTATTAAGCGAGAGAGTGAAGCTGGTTTCTGTACATTAGCTATGAACATGTTCATTGTAGTCCATGTTCACTTTAGTCCAGTGTTATTCTATTGGCTTCATGCAGAAAAATGAGTTTTGCTTGATTTTATAGAACAGTGACTCAAATGATCATTTTTGTCTAATGTGATTAATCTTTTTGGGGGGGGGACAGACTCTCAAAAGTATACAGGGAAATAAAAATTTTGCTATCAGCTCAAACAACAGAATTTCAGTAACAAATGTGTTCTAAACAACTTGTTGATTTTATGCTAGGAGCTGATTCCCTAAAAGTAACCACTTTCTGCAAGTGAAATGTCTGATTCACAATGGGTTGTGGTTTCCTATGGGGTTCAGAGAGACACACATAAATAGAACCATATTCCATTTGAAGGGAGTATTGCATCTCACTACAGAAAGCAGTGGTGTGAAGTGAATCAAATAAAGTTTGGTCCACTTTACTGAACAGCAGTACAGACGCTAATGAAACTGATTTCATTATGAGAGAGCTGATTTATGGGCAAGTTAAAGGCTTGTCTAAGTTTGAAATTGCTAATTTTAGTAATGGCACAAGGCTTTTTTTTTTTTTTTTCACTCTCATGTATGCTTTGACATTGCTGTGGTAACATTGCTGAGGGTCTGATGGAATTCCCTCCATTTCTTTTCACAGAGGGTGATGAGACAGGAGTGATGGATAGCCTGCTGGAGGCCTTGCAGTCAGGTGCTGCTTTCCGAGACCGGAGAAAACGGACACCAAGGCCTAAAGGTGACTATTATACCTGTTCATGTTACTTTCTAAGGAATTATGACATAGAAAGACATTTTTGCTTAAAAAATGTATCATGAGTGCAGTGTGCTGCAGGCTAGAACTCCTTAGAGTCCCAGCAGCATGCGTAATCTTCTCCTTGCAATGACAAATTTCACAGAGATGCTCATTCCAGTTGGCTGATGTCAGTACCACTTTGCAAATCAATGTACTGAACTTAACATAGCCTGATTGTTATGACAAGACTCTTCTCTAGAAACATATGTGCCTTATCTCTTTTGGGTGTATAGTAGCATAATTAAATCGGAAGAAAAAGTCATAACATTCTCCATTGAGTCAGATACTTTACTGCTTTGCTCCCAGAAATATTTAACCTGAAGGGAAAAAAATCTACTTGGCAATATGGTTACACCTCTGAAAGTTAATGGATGATTGTATTATGTTTCTTTTCTTCTCTTGCTTTTACAGATAT
Organism: Terrapene triunguis; assembly: GCF_002925995.2. Lineage (NCBI taxonomy): Eukaryota > Metazoa > Chordata > Testudines > Emydidae > Terrapene > Terrapene triunguis. The sequence goes on along the minus strand of NW_020664368.1, from coordinate 9,256,611 downwards.
ACTGCAAAATCTCAGCCCAACCAATCAGAGGCCTGTTTTGAAAGCTTGTAACCATGGTAATAAACCATATTCATAAATTGCATGTTCTTATCTCAGCTTATCCTGTTGATCTGTGTTTTCTGAAGACTGCTGTGATAGTCCTGGTTTTCTATATCATTTGAATAGTGAAATAAAGTATTGGGACCTAGTTGTTAATGTTGCATCCCTAAGCTATCTTTTCAGGGTACTTTGCTGAGCTAGTCTAGCCTTTGCTGGCTTTTTTTATTTTAATTTTAGTTTTGTTTGCAGATGTAGCATTTAAATAACCCTAGAAACTGTTAGTTTCCGCCCCGTGCCTCAGATGGATTATGAACTGCGTTAGTAGAAGTGGACTATAGGGGCACATATTTTAACCACTGCCAAATATTTATAATGTTGAATTAGAGATTCATTGGTATTTACTCCATTTCTTTTCATTTGTCATTTTTCTTGATAAGTAGAACTGCAGCTGGAGTTGCAAAGTGTCAGCAGGGAGTATCATACAGTACGGGTATTAATATGGTAACATAAGTGGTGTTGTATTAGCATGATGAGAGCAAATTAACAAACCATTTCACAGAAGACCTTATGATCGAATACTGTTCCTAATTTTGGCCCTGATCCTATAACCACTTAAATTCCATACATGAATAGTCTCATTGAACTTAGTGGGACTACTCACATGCATAAAGTTAAGATCAGGATCAGGGCCTTTGTTTCTAATGTGTGACATGTATGTTGGATAACCTACAAAATAATGTTATGTTAGCTGTGTTGTTGCTAAGGCCGAGAAGGCCAGACTTTCCTGTATTCAGTTACTGAAAACTAGTCCTCTCAAAATGAAGTTTGCATACTTAGTATCCATCTGGAAGTAAATTTTTCAACAAAATTTGTCAAAATTTGTCTTGACCACTTTTGAGTTGGTAAAATGTTTGCCACTTTTTGGTGAACAAATAGTTTAAAAAATAATTGCTAATGGAGATGTCATTAGTGCTTATAAGGAACTAATTACTCTGCCTGATTTGTTAAATGTGTTTGGTTTTCTTAAATAGTTATTACAGAAAAGAATATAGTGAACATGCAAAATATAGGTATTGTTTATAGCATTGTTGAAGTAACATGTTGAGAATCAATTACAAAATTGCTACTGTTCACATTCTTTTATTTGAAGTTTAATTTGTATATAACTGTGTCCAATAATGGATATGTTCAATATTGCTATTTTTTTCGGCCAGTTCTGAAGACTCTGTCAAAGAGCATAGTATCATTTCCCAATCGGGAGGGTTTTTGCAAACATGAGAGTTATTTTTTGTTTTGTTTTTTTAAACATGAAAGCTTTAAATTCTGCCGAATTTTAGTCTGACATAGGAGTCTGATAAGTACATTAAGCAGGAGGATGTAGCCCATGACTGAGTTTGATACTAGGATTTAATATTTTGGCAGGAGAGAACACTTGATAGTCTTTAATCTTCAGTTTTATGTTTCTCCTGTAGTCACTTTCGCACTTGAGTTCTTGAAAGAAATTCTGGTTTTAAAATGTTGTCATCTTAGTTTTTCTGTTATCAGATTAGGAGCAGGAAAACAAAAATATGAGCCCACTTTGAAGGATTGCCTGTTGGAGTAGCAAGCAACACATTTCAGGCTTGTTGACTTTTCTCACACTGTGCATTCAGTAGTTCTGTATCTGAGCTGAACATCGCCACCAAGTGTACTGCACATTCTGCTGAATCCACTCATTTCAATCCTGTTTGGCTTTTGGGCAGCAATGGATTTGGTTATTGTAACTTTTTTCTTTTAACCACTAACTGTTACCAAAAAGAATGTATCAGAATTTCCAGGCAGATGTGTTCCTGATATCATGCTAAAATCAGAGCTCATTTCTGTAACTAAAGCTGTTGAAGCAGTTATTCTGACCAAACGTTTTAATAAAAATATAAAGGTTCACTTCCCCCCCCCCCCCCCCCCCCTGCAGAAGCTCAAATTGGACACCAGAGCTTTTTTTTTTTTCTATTTTTTTTCCCCCTGTTTTAGCTATTCTTTGGAAGTTTAAGTGCTATAGGCCTTTTGGTACCATCTTGCCTTTTTTATAGTCTAAAATCTATACCTGTGGTAGAGGTATCAAATGCCAGTAATTCTAAACTGAAAGCAAATGTATCAGCAGTTTCTTGATCTTGCATTAATTAGCAATGTGCTCTGGATACAGCCTGGAAATTTGAATAGATGCCAAGGATTATATCACTGTCCTGTAAAAGTCAGTGGCTTATTTTGAGTTTAAAACAAGGGGGACCCTATTAAGTGCTAGTGCTGGAATATAGCACTTCGCTTGTTTGTCCCTGCAAATGAGGATTAACAGATTCACCCATAATGAATGTGCTATGTTTAATATGCATTTCAGAGACATACCTAGAATGAACTCCCTTTAAACACAGTGCAGTCAAAAAGAATTATGAATATAGCTTTGGAAATTCACCCGCCCATTCATTCATCCAGGGCAAGTAGGAATATTTATTGGCTAAGTATCATCAACTTTGGTATAATCTGAGGTTTTTTTATATATCCTTTTTGCATTTGTGATTGCTCATTTGGACAGTTATTTTACCAGAGTATAAAACCTCAGGGAGGTCTTCCTAAATCTGCAGGCAGCTTTAGTGTCAATATTAGCTCAGCCAAAGACAGCATCCACTGCTAAGGTGTACAGTTCCCCAGAGGGGTGGGGGAGAAGGAGGCGGGTGGTCTTGGTCTTCCATTTCTGAAACAGGGGTCACTGGCGATGGGTGAGTCCCAACCACTCCAGCAGTAGGACTCTAGAGTGGCAGCAGTCTCTCTTTATCTGATGAGGTGGGTTTATTCAGATCCCCTATATAATAGTCCTCGGCTGGAATGGTAGGCAGGTGCCTGCCATAGTTGCTTGGGCTGCCTCCCTGCTCTTCAGACGACTGCTTCCTTTTTTGGGGTGCCCTGGATGTGAGCTGGGAGGGTTCCCTTCTGCAGTCTCAGGAGAGAACTCTGTGGGACTAGAATAAATTGATTCACTGGAGGACAGTGAAGGGGCGGCCAAGCATTAATGGATTGACTTTGATACATGGCAGAGTGAGGGGCATCATTAAATAAAGCTTAGAGTTCAACCACTAGTTGACCAAACTCTTCAGCCACAGTCGCTGGTGGGGTAACCGTGTTGTGGCTTGGGGCACCTGTGTATTTTGGCCTGGTGAGTCAGCTTAGTGCTTGAGCTAGTAGGTGTAGATAATATATAGATGGCATTTGCTTTATACTATTTATACAGGCCAAATCACCATCTAAAAATAAAATGGACTATGCCACAAAGAAGTATATTAACTCTCACAGAAATAACATATCACAAGGATTAAAAAAAAAAGAGCTTAGCAAAACATACTAACATCTATTTTGAGAGTTTCTTTCTTTTGATGCTGTGGACCTGCAGTTGCTTCCTTCTCAGTCTGTTTTACTTCTTTAACCCCGCTCCCTCTCTTGGTGGAAAGTAACTATAGTTCCAGAACAGTTTTCCTTAGTTCATTGGAGCAAAATCCTCAGATGTCAGATTTCCTTGTGTAGTTTAAAATTGGTTCCCGGCCAATGGGAGCTGCAAGGCCAGTGCTCGGGGTGGGTTAGGGGAAGCGCGCGGAGGACAGGTTGCCACTTGCGGGGATCTGCCCAGATCTGGCACCCCACACCCGCTCCCGTGCCCCAACCCCCTGCCCCGAGCCCCCTTCAACACTCAAACTCCCTCAGGGCACACACACACACCCCATGCCCCAACCCTACACACACACACACACACACACACACCCGCCGCACTATGAACCCCTCATGGCTGTCCCTCTGCCTAGGAGCAGCAGGAACATGTCGTTGCTTCCAGGGAGCCATGCAGAGCCAGGTGCCTGCCGGTCCCACACCAACCAGACTATAAACTGGACTTTCATTGAAGATCAGAAATGCTGGTTTATAGAGCTTTCCGGTTGGTAAAGTGCCAGATAACACAGCTTTTACTGTACTGTCCTTTTTCTTTTTAGCAGCTATCAGTGGGTTTATTACTGTAGACAGCTAGTTAGTAACTATCCAGAATAATTAAACAGAACTAAAAAGAATATAAATTCTGAAATTCTTAGGTGCAATAAGTTTGGACACAACTTCATTTTTTTCTAGAAGAGTTTGTAAGCATTCTGTGTCAATCATATGACTCTAAATAATAAAACTAATTTGGAAAAAGACATTTTTTTCTTTTTCATATGTAATTGAAACCTATCATTTATTGTTTCAGCACAGGTGTCTAGTTCCATAAATAAACTTCCCTCTTTACCTCTGTAACAAGGATCTGTCATCTAGATAGCATAAAACTCCATAATATCTGGAATATATTAGGTTTCAATACAGCCTGAGTACTAAATACTCTCTAGTGAAGCCTCATACCCTGGAATGGGTATTTTGAGATTTTTCATTTGGGCACTACCTGCAGTTAAACTCCAGCAAATCTAAAATGTCCTCACGTAACCATAAATGGAGTGGGTAAACCATGGCGTTTGTCATAATGTTGTGGATTTGTACCACTGATAACTGAAGAAAAAGATTTGGGGGGGTTGGGGCTGGATATTGATCCATAGCTAACTAAAGCCAATGGCTATCTCATAATTTTCACAAATACAGGTAATGTCCTCTTGTTTCAGACTGCAAATTCCAAAACTTCCATAGGAAACAACACTTTACCTAAACAGCTTATTATTCAACAACTTGTTTTACAGCATATTGCAATGGTCTTGTCTTGCAAAATTTTGACTTGGCATGTGCAACTTGTTCTTAAGACTGCACAGTAATAAGCATCTGAACCTATCTTACACACACGCTTTCAAAAATATCAAATACTTTATTTACCAGGACAAGTGAATATGTACATGCTGTCACTGGTTACTCTAGTAATTGCAGTTCTAAGCCCGTTCACTACGATGATACCCAAGTTGTGCTCTTGCCATGAATGCCCTTTTATACTTTAAATTCCCCCAAATGTCCAGTATCAGCTCAGTGTTGTTTCTAAGGACACCTGTCTAAATATTTTACAATATAACTGAAAGATGGCATCTCCATTAAAGATTTCCATTTTAACTTTTCTTTTTATGTACTGTAATTATTACTTACATGTTTTCTCTGCTCTGAACAGATAGTTCTTCCAGCTGAGGAGCTGTCCTTTCAAGGTTCTCAGGTTCTGCAGCAAGCTACTTTGCTCTTCCTTCTCTGCTTCTTCTGCAGTCCCCCTGGTACTGTCCACTGGAAAGGCTGGGCTTCTCAAAAATCTCTCATAAGGTTTCATTGATAATTTTAGTTCCAGAAACCTAATCTTATAAAGGAAGCACTGTAGTGCATAGTGCCCTAAGGCTGACCTCTCAGATAAATTTTTGTTTCTCCAATCTATTCAGTTCTTTCACTGAATGGATTGTCTTCTACCAAAGTGGCACACGCTTGTTTTCACTTCAAAATCTGGCCCGTTTTTATGGTCAAAGTTAGTGATGATTTTTTGTATATGCTGCTTGAAGCATGTCTCTCAATTTAGATTTTTTCCCCTGGCTCTGTTACTGCAGTGGTCTGAAACATTATGTTCCTATGAAGGGAAGCTTATTCTAGGAGTGTCATAGCACCTTAAACCTCTAAAACCCTTTCACTAGATTTTTGTCATGATTGTCCTAAAGTCATTGGGGGGGGGGTTATCCACTACAGTTCAATACTGCTTTTTTATTTGCTTTTTATTCATTAGCAACTACATTAATTATAAGTTCACATCAATCTATGTAAATATTAAAACACTCTAATTAACATAAATCATAAGCTACAGCAAATACAGCATGCTATACATACCTCTCCCATAATTTACTTTGAGGACTTCATGCAACAGATGTCATTGTGTATCCAAAAGTATGTAAGGTTTCAATTCAGCAGCAACTAGCATCCAGGGGAGAAGCTGCCAGAGCAGCTGAGTCCTGAAACAACATCTTCAAGCAACGGTTGTGGGGAGCAGGCCGGAAAAGCCTATTGGGAGTTTAGAAATAGAAGAACAATATCCATTATTTATTATAATTCCCTGAAGTATGCTAGGCACTTCACAGTACAAATAAAATGGCAGTCAGGAGGCCCACCAGAGGCTCTTTGTCTGGCCAAAAGAATTGAGGAAGTGCAGGCTCTGATTTGTAGGGGGAAATTTTATAAGATTTCTGCAAGATGGTTTGTTCTCAGTTGTGCCATTTTTGAGACCAAAAGGCACAAATTCCATTTATTTGAGCTAAACAGTAGTTATGCTCAACCTGTGCGCTAACCAAAAGAACCCCAGCAATCCAGACTACACTGATGATATGTCAAAAGTTCTTTGGCTCTGCCTGAAAAGGACAGCAGAGTTCAGACATGTTCTTTGTTCCATAGGGAACTCAGCAATAATCCTGCAAGTCAACTTTGAATGAATGGAAAAAAGATCAACCCCAAGGATACCTTTTTTATTAATGATGATGTTTTGTTTAGAACTGACACCGCTGTTGGGACTGTACAAGATACAAATAATCCCTGCCCTGAGAATTTATAGTCTAAAATAGTTGCAAAAAAGATGACATAGTTGGATAGTCAGAGGAGGGTAGTGACCCTTCTAGGAGAATTTTGAATGAGGAGTTAGGAAGAAGGGTCAGATACCTTCCAGCCCTTTCAACCAGGGCAATAACTTAGACCTTGATAATGAATGCAAAGGCATCCTTTCTTAGAAATCTGTAAGGCTGTCACATGAGGTTTAGTGAACATTTCTGCCAAATACTGCAGAACGGATGTGCAGGCTTCAGCTGAGACAGAAGGATACTTTAGATGGCTGTAAAATGCTATTAACACCCTTATACATCAATACTGTTTTGGGACTGTTGTAGACAGATGGAGAAACAATAAGTCTTGTTAACTTCTTTGTGTTTTGTGTATCCAGAACCTTTCCAATCAAGCTTAGCACAGGCTATTTTTTTAAGAGCGAGATAGAGCTATAACTTTACAAAAGATCACTGGATCATTCCAGGTTGTCTAGGTAATTTACAGATTTCCTGTTTGACTGTTCCTGTTGTATGTTCATTGCTGTTGAAGTGTCATCTGAAGATTCTGAGATGGCAAACCCCTTAGATGCTTAAGGATGTTCAGGTGTAAGCTCTTCCTCTATGCACCAACATAGAAGAAATGTACCTACATATCTAGTTTGGCATAGAAGATCTAGAAGAGAAGCAAATATTTCTAAGAGTAACTAGTGATTTTGGGTGGCCAACTGGAGACATCCTTATATGGGCCTGAATTTTTCATAAACAGCTGAGCGCTCATCCTTTGAAAAATTAGGCCTTTTTAAGATTGGTCAAGTTGAAAACCCCAAATCACTAGTCATTTCTGAAAAATCTTGCCAATATGAATAGGTACTTGGTTCATGTGAGCTCCTTTTTCAAGGGGAGCAAGGACATTTTCTGCTTGGTAAAAAGAAATGTGACAAGGAAGTGACATTTGGTACCAGTGATCCAGTATACTCTGTAATTACAGCAAATGTCATCTTATGTACTGTGGTAATCTAGATAACTAGACTTCCAAATTCAAGTTATATATTCAAATTCAAAGGCATTGCTCTCAATATGCATCAGTGGACAATCTTAAATCAGCTAAGGAAGTTTTAAATTACTTACAGTTTATCCTTATTCATCTTTTCATTGTTTAGCCATGCAGAACTTTTCACTCTAAGAAAATTATGGAGTTGAACTGGTACAGCAGAGAGGTACTGTCACTTGTAAGGGTGCCTATTAAGTATTTGCCATGCTTGTTAAACAAAGTTTCTGGATTTTGACCAAAATTTACTAGACATTTTTCAGCTGTTGCTCATTGACAGCTAAGTTAAAGTTATCTAAATCAGAGACTTCTTTTAAATATCTAAACACAATGAGACAAATGGAACTGAACGGGTCTACATATTAATTTTCTTCTTTTTTTAAAATTTGTGTAGACTTTTGTAAAGTGTGGTAGTGTTTTACCTTTTTTAAAAGGTAGTTTAGCATGTATGAGATACTTCAATAGCTAAGGTAATAGCTCCATCAATTGATACATATGGGAAATGGTATGTGTTTAATTAAAGATGGGTCTAGGCCAAAACTCCAAATCAAACCATCTTCAAATGTTGAAAAAAGTTTTGATCCATATGCAGACTCTGTGACTCAGACCCTTCTCTGTATTTAGTACAATACCGTATAGGTGGTGTTCTGAAGGAAGTAAAGCCAGCAAAGGAAAAGACAAATTAATCATGGATGAGTCTGAGTGTTCTTTTCTTCATCCCTCTTCACCATATTAATGAAATCAGTCCCTTAATAGTTTACTTTCTTTTATTCATTATTTGTTTGAGAATTTCCAAATACAATGCTAATATAATTTCACTTTTAGACATAGTAGCTGTTGCAATTTAAGAGTGAAATCTCTGGAATTATACTGCCCCCTGATTCTTTTCATTATCAGGAATCGATCCAGACACATTGATACCAAGATGAATGACACATTAAGTATAATTAGAAAAATATACATCATAGCTCTATGAAAGATATCATAGCCCCACTGCATCTGACTGCTTTCTCCCTGTCCTACTGGAGCTCTCCAGGTCAAAGTCAGGGGCACCCTAGAGACTAGCTCAAACTGTTACTTTCCCTTCTTGGGTAGGAGCACCTGGAAGCTTTCTCCCCAGCTCCTAGGAGCACCCAGGTGAATATCATAAACATTCAATTTGTGTAATCCAACCACTGATTCAAATGAAGATCAGGTCCTTCTCTGCATCTTGGACTAGATGACTTCCTGAGGTTTCTTCCAACCCTAATCTTCGATGATTCTGTGATCTTATTAAATAAACTACCAAACCTGATTCACACTTGAAGACCTTAAATCCTTTAATTTCCAGCAAATACTCCAGAAGAGAGAGCACCCAACTACAAGACCACCTTGGCCAACGTTTTTATATATTTTTTCCCAAATGCCCAGGGACAAACTCTGCCAGATTTTCTATAAAAACTTTCAGGGCTAAGTAGATTAAATAGCCAGAACAATTATGAAATAACTTTCATTTTACCTTCTTTTTTAAAATGAGTTTTATTTAAAAGTTCGGGAAGAGTTTGAGCTGCACTGAATTAGAAGAGGATATTAATCATCATTGCGATCATCATCATCATTAAGGCAAATCTCAGAGGGAAAATAGCCTTCTTGCAGACCAAGTGCCAGCTAGGTTGATCTCTCGATAAGGTCTTAACACGGTCTGTCTGGATGTTCAGTCTGTGTCCATCACTGGTGATTTTACTCTGCCACTGAAGATTTTGGTGACCATTTGATTGTCATCCATGTACTGTCATTCCTTGGTAAATTCCTTGTGAATGGCATACCAGATCCGTGTGCTCTAAAAGAGTCACATCACCGTCTCCTCCAAGACAACAGCAGCTGCGTTGCAGGAGTATGCGAAGGAGGAAGATGATGAGCCAGATCCAGTGGTGTACCAATAGGCATATCATCTTCCTCACCCAATGAGGTAATTGCCCCATCTTCACCATTCCCACCATAGCTGACATCAAGAACTATTGCAGAGGGGAGTGGCAGGACTTCAGATTTCATTAGAAGAAGTTCAAGATAGGCAATACAAGCTCTTGGATATCCTGCAGCCCACTGGACCCAATTGGGTTGTTCTCCTGATGTATGAAGCCATTATGGAGCCAGCTAGAGTGTTATGGCAAACACCAGTAACTTGTACCTCTATTCTAAAAGAACGAAGAAATGTTACTTTGTGCTTGTAAAAGTAGCAAAATTCTTTTTCACCCACCCTGCCCCCAACTCCACAGCAGTACAAACATCCATGGAAAGATCAAGGCAGAAACATCCTAAAAATAACCTTGTAGACAAGGGAGCTAAATGCCTGGAATATCTGGGGAGGAAGGTATTTACATCCACCAGCCTCCAGTTCAGAATCTCTAACTATAAGTGCCTGTTAGCGAAATATGATTTTATGAACTACTTGAAGTTCTTGGACTTCAAAGATAAAATCCTCATGGAGAACAGAGCCCAATTCTAAGCCCTTGTTGAGGAAGCAAGACGTGTGGCTAAAGCCTCACTACAAGCTGTAGTGGATGCAGCCAATACTGCAACAAAATCTTAGTGACCACAAAATAATGCAGCAAGAGTCATGACTTCTTTTCAGAGTTCCCCAGGGAGGTTCAGAACTCCACTGGGGATTTGCCTTTTTATTAAACTAACCTCTATAATAAGAAACCAGATGAATCTTTGCATTCGTTAAAAGATTCCAGGATAACACTCCGAGGCCTGGGCATTTATACCTTGGCCCTAAAGAGGAAGCAAGATAAACAGGTATATAAGCCAAGATCTCTTCCACAGCCTTTCTACCACCAAAAACCATACTAACTGCCACACAAGTGTCAAAAGGTGCAGAGGTCAACATATGACTCCCCATCCACCTGTATAACAGCTTCCCAACCTCATCCACTGACTAAAGTTTACTTTTGATGGGATGCTCAAGAGTTGCTACCTAACTATGGTGACATACCCACCTGTTTCCAAAGTCTGCTTTGGTAGCAGCCTAGCATACTTTGCGTATAGCTGGAGGGCTATATCATCAGAGAAGTGTGTACTAGATATCATCCACTTTGGAAACACCATCAAGTTGCTTTCTCCACCTCCTCCAAAACCCCCTTCCCGGCCCCTCTTCAGGGACCACTCTCACAAGAAGATCCTCCAATAATATTGGACTTATTTTTTGATTTTTGTTGTGGAGAAGCCTGTACTCATTTTGGCAGATTTGGAGTTCGTAAGTCTGCAAACAGTCAAATAGTTTCAGTTTGTGTCAGTAAAACTTTAAATGAATATGTACTAACCTGGAAGGATGTGGCAACAGGGAATTCTGACTTGGCTTCTTACTGTGCAAAGTTCACACAAGATGTGAAGCTGAATGAAAAACCTGAATTGCTTCGTTTGTTTTGCCAATATCACCTGCTGCACGTTGCTCTCTCTCATGCAACAGGTGTTCTCAAATGGCTAATTTTAAAAAGTTGGTAATAGATGCTGGTGCAGTTTTCAAGCATTCCAGTAAAACAAAAAAACTCTTCTATGATGTTTGTGAAGAGATCGCATTTGAATGCAGCATTCCAGTTCAATTTGTACCAAAAAGATGATTTAGTCTGTGTTTGGCTGCACAGAGTGTTCAGAAGGTATGAAGCATCTTACTGTGACTTTTAAATCACAAAGAGTTCAACAGTGAAAAAGCTGAAATCTCAAGCGGCTACGCAAAAAATTAGGCAAAGCCTTTGTACAAAATTCAAATTCCTGATTGAAACACTTCAGCCATACATGAAGCACAGAAGAAATTGGAATCCAATTCTTTAACAAACGGCACTTTTTCTAATACAGAGGTGTATGGCATTCTGTTCAACAATATCTCTGCAGAACTTCTTGCAAAAGCACATCTGGGGAGATACCAGAAAAAAACAAATCTTTTCATGTCTATGTTGCCAGTCACTGAGCAGGACAACCTCACAAAAGCTTTCAAAGTTTTTATGAAGAGCCGTCAAAGAAGTGGGAAGCTACTGTCACTTGCAATATATCCCCTGAAGCTTTTCACAGCAAACCATTCTGAAAAGTCATTGTGCTATTTGACCCTCATCGTAAAAGTGTGGCCTCAGCTGATAAATTTAAAGAGTATGCTAGTATACTTCCCCTTTTGTGGCTTCGAATGAAGAAAATGCAAAACTAAAAAGTGAATTCTGTGCCTACATGGCAATGTCTTCTCCGGACAGCCACTCCATCACTCCACTTGAATTCTGGAAAATCCACCGCATTGACTTTCCAACGTTGAGCCGTGCTGCCTCTCACATCCTCAGTGTCCCAACTGGATCAGCTGATATGGCGAGAGTATTTTCAAAATTTGGCTACATCAAAACTGTAGGAGAACGGGTCTTGGAAAAGACTCCTTACAAAGATTGCTTCGAGCCTAGCTACGCAGGACTTTTGGAAATGACACTGGAGGACTTCACATAAGACAGTGAGTGTTTATAAATATTTTAAAATATTGGGCCCAATTATTCAATGTAAATAGATATAGGCTAATAGTTCTAAATCTACAGCAGTAAACTGTTTATTCAAATGAAAAGTTTTATTTGGGGATTAGAGATATATTGTTTTCTTAAACTCAGAGGTGGCATTGTGTTTTGAGTTCTGTTTCAGTTTTGCAGAAAACCACATTGAATACCGTTCATAAGAGTATTAATCTAGTGAATACTTTTTTCCCCATCCTTTTGTCCACCAAAATAAACCCTGATATTTTCCCGTAAAAATTAAAGGTTTTTTGCACCGATTTTCAGCTGTTTTTGTTGTTGTTGTTGTAATAAACACCGATAAATTCCCAGGAAAAATTAAATAAAATAAAAACCAAAAACAAAGGGCCATATATATACTGTTGTGGCGTTATGGCATTGTCCATTGTGCTAACTATAGTCATCATCTCCCTTTGAAACTCACAATCATCTTGTTTGTTTGTCTGCAGGGCTGTCTTTCTACCATGACATCTATTGAAGTGAAAGTAAAACCTAAAGTAAAAAAAATAAATATAAGACTATATTTTAACTATTTGAGTCTTGATGAATATGCCTGATGTATGGGTCAGAATTCACATCCTGTGCCAACCCATGTAGCAGGTATATCACTTTCAAGTGTTGCCACATTATGCTATAGCAGCCAAAGTGTCTAAAGATGTTGAGAAAAAGTCTTGAAAAATCTCAGACATCTGCTAGGCGGAGGAAAAAAACCTGCAAGCCACAGGCTGATATGACAGGCTGATCTCCCATTTGTCTATAGCCACCAGAGGAGGGACCAGAATATCCGCTCTGGTTATATGCTCAGTGTCTCAGCAGTTAGAAAGTGGCTTGGAACTTCTCACCAAAGCAGTCTCCCAGGATTTTCCTGGTGGAGACATTTTCACGGCAGCCTTTATTTGTATAGTAGGTGTCAGCTGTTTTTGTAGATCACTCCTTTTCTTTCTCTCTTTCCCCCACCCACACCACCTATTTCCCCAGCAGTTTGTGGGAAGGAGGAGCTCATTATCTTTGAAGCGAAGACCATGACTTTCTCTCTTTGTTTTCTCATTTTTAAGGGGGAAGAAACTCCCATACACACACCCCACCCAACTCCCTGCTACCCTTCGCCACCTTCTATCTCCTATCTCCTTTTCCTAGCTGTTGTATGTGGGCGGAAAGCTTTCTCATTTCTCTCTCTGCACAAGCAATAATTCTGATAGTTCCTAATTTTTGAGTGCTTGACTTTGCAACCTTAATAATGTTCTTTTAACATGATGATGTATTATGTAGCTAGGGTAATGACATTTTGTCACTTACTGTCCTAGTGTTTTCCTTATGATATCTAACAATGCACAGCTATCTTAATTTACAGTATTAAGATTTGATGTTAGCTGCTGAGCAGTATACATTATATTTTATTTAATGTATTCCTAGTGTCACGCTAACATACTTTAAAACAGTATAGAACATCAGTGTTTACTTGTACAAGTTTTAGCTGAGCCAGTTTTGTCATAAGTCTTTTAATAGTCACATTAAGTTCTTAGATTTAGCCTGAGGAGTACTTAAAAGAGATGTATGAGCAGTCACAAATAGTATTTTGGCTATTCAACAGAGAATAGAAAATGCTTTACTATCAGGTAAAAGACCTAGTTTCCTAATTGTACTGTAGATGGTAGTCTTCCCCTGTCCCTAAGAAAAAAATGTAAAAGTCCTTTTAATTCAATGTGATCCATCACCGGGCAACTACTCAAAAAAGTAGCATTCTTAAATGCTCTCAAATGTCCACTAGCAACAATAAATGAAGGGCATAGTGTATTAAGGGATTTCCAGTTGAGTCTCACAGGGCAGAGAAAGCTGCTGTGAGAGAGCTCTTGGGCTAGCTGCTGCTCTTGCTGCCTTTAGCAATAGCTTCCTGACTAATCAGTCTCCAAGCTTACACCACTGCTTTAGGTCTGCTCTTTCTCTGTTTGCAAGTCACTGACTGAAAACAGGACACAGCCAATTACTCTCCACTGAGTTAACCCAGTTTCTGTTTATCCATCTAACAGCAGTTGCCAGGAGATCACTGTATTGAAAACTTGTTATGTGGTGAGATCTCTGATCATAAACTGTTGCTGCAGCTTTGCCAAAAAGTAAAGAAACCTACAATCCAAGAGTGAATTTTACATCACTTAGAAAGTGGTGTGGTGATATCACCACCTATTTCCCTTCTCTGTTATAGAGAGCTGGTTAAAATACAATCTATATTTCTTTTTTTTTTTAAAAGAAAGGTAAACTCTCCATTAATGATAAAATATTATTTTTACTATTTAGCTCTTGTGTTTTTCGTCAAGGCTCCTTTTTAGATTTGACTCTTTCCCTGTGGTTTGGGGTTAGTCTCCCTCTCTTGTTTTTCAATTCCTTCCTGTTGTCTCTGAATTCTTATCCCTTAACTCTTATTCTATCCTTCTGGTAACTCTCCTCATCCCCCTCTCGCCAACCCCCTCAATCTTGTCACTCTGTTCTCCTGTAACTACCACCAGTATTTTGGCAGTACAAGCCACTTTAGTATTAGATACTAGCACTGACGGTAGACTCTAATGCAATTTATAGCTGTTGTAATCCGTGATGGGAGACTTATGTTAAAATAGAAATTTGTTGGACAATGGCTTAATGTTGATAAACTGTAAAATACACTGTGGCATATTGCAAAAAAGGTGATATTTTACAAAAGGTGATTATAAAAATATATCTTCTACAGTTACATTAGTTGTAAAGCATTACTTGTGCATTTTGGAGAAACTGACACTATACTGCAAATAACTCAGACTGGAATTTATTCATAAAGTTAAGAACTACACAAAACATAATGTCCGTTTGGGTAGTTAATGCCATGACATTAAGAATTCACAGCACATATGGGCACACAAGGAATTATATAATTTAGTTCAGAGTTGTCTCAGTAATATATCTTAATAAAAACAATAGACAACTGCATACGCAGTAAGAGGTAATTAATAATTTAAAATATTGTATCATACACAATTAGTAAAATTATTTCTAAGTTAAAAGGCTTTTGCTAAAATCTCCTCATTTTGGAGCCATGATGTTCTTGGAGGGGCACCCTCACCTCTGGACTGGTTCCTATCAGAAATATGTGCCAATCAGAGCCTGGCTTTATTCAGAAATTGCTATAAAGTGCACTTTTCTCCAGGTTTTTCACTGCCGCTGGTACCCCAACATTCACCCTAAGGGTAAAGTTTTCCTCATCTCTGCCCTTTAACATTGCAGTGCTGCCGGTGATTGTGGGGTATTTTCTCTTTCTATATAAAATGGTTCTGCTTTTAATCTAAGCCATTAGTTTTAAAAATAAGAATTAGTCCCCTTTTTTAAAATAGTTTCCAAACATTTGGTGTTTCTACCTCTATGTAGATAAATTATAAATGCTTGCAATAAATAAGACATATTTCTTTATATAGTACTATGAAAGTTCAGTTAGTCAAGAGCACATTTTATCAAGTATAACTAAACTACATTTTATTTGTAAGTAAGCTTTAATTAAAACCAGTCTTTGAGTCTGCTTTTGGGAAAGCTAACGTGCATCATTTGTGGGAAACATTAGGACAACGGAAGATGACAATCATATCAAAGGTTGGAAAGTATTGTCTGTCCTGAAAAAATACCAATTATAATCCAGAAGAATGACTTTATTGTGTAAACATTAAGGGCAGAATTCAACCCTCTGATATGCATGGCTATGATGGGTTGAGTCTTCAGATCTAAATGTATTTGTTTAAATAATAGTGTGAAGTTTTCTTTAAATCAATTTATTGATTTGATAGGAGCCAAAAGAGTGACAGCTGCAGTAGAGGTTTTTTGATGTTCAGATCTTCCCAGCACGAGATGACTAGCTAATGCTGTATCAGTCAACTTATAAAGCATGAGTATGTTATTTGTATTAGGAGAGGACTGCACAATTCTTATCCTAACAATAACCTTCATATTTAGGAGACACCTGTGTATTTGGACAAGGTAAACCACTTACATGTGCAATTTTCCATATAAAATGAGGAATCAAGAGAATTCTTGCATTCAAGTATAGTAAGCAATTGAAGTTCACCCCGTAACTGTTGCTTGTATTCCAGAAGCTCCCACAATTTGCTAGGCACTTTCCACATATACAGAAAGACAGTCCCTTTCCTGAAGAGTTTGCAATATAGGAAGAGAGGCTTCATATTAAATGTAGGGGTGCAAGGTAAACATAATCAACAATATATATTCCTTCTAAAATATATATATAAATTTTAGCCATCTGTACAGGCCCGTTAAGCCAGCAAGTGTTGTTTGACTAATATTGCTTTACTAAACAATAGTATTTCTGTCTCAAATTAATTGAGATAAGAGTTTTATTGTGGCTAAGCCAAAACTATGTTATGGTCAAATATATATAGCCAACAAATGTGTAGATGTAAATGAGTCCTAGGCCCTGTGGGATGTTACAAGAATTCAGTTTGCTTTACATTTACTCTCATACACCAGTCAATATTTTTTGTTAACAGCTAATGGATTTTACAGCAACCTCTAAAACCATCACCATATCATAAATGGTTAATTCCACTCCATGACCACCTCTGGCTTTGCTTTAGACCTTTTGAAATCGGAGATACAATTGTATTTCCAAGTTTATACTTTAGTCACTCAGGCTACTGGAATACCAATTTGCTGCAGACACAGATTACAAAATTTGAAAAGCAAGAAGCTGATTTTTTAAAAAACTGTTTACTAAAATATAGAAATAAATTGCAGACAAGATACACACAAGTAAGGGCCCTGACCATGTAAGCAGATGCACTAGTGTGAAACCATGTCTCTGGGGAGTACCATTGACTTAATTGGTTAGGATCAGAACCTTTGGCACTTATCTTGAAAAGAGAACTGCAAAGGTGGATCCATGTGCCTACAAGAAACCCCCTTTAATTCCCCAATGTTATACACATGTTAAGGGGTCTGTTGTCCACTGCACAATTCTCTTTACAGGATCTGGGCTTTAATTTGTGAAATTTTGATCTTGAACTTTTGTTTTTTAAACCAGAAATGACTTTTGCCATACTAGATCCATCTGATAACCAAATATAGTATCTAGCAATGTCTCTTATAAGATTTCAGATAAGAATCTGGTAACAATTTACCAGTATCTGTAGGGAAAATAACTTACAATATAGCTTACAGTAACATTTCAAAATAATATATATTTCTTTCAAATGAATTACAAGGGATTTCTTCAGACCTTCCACTGGCAATCTGTTTTAAGTAGCACAAAGATCTATATATATGACAAAAATATAAATCCCAAAACAATTCAGAATAGGGGCATTTTTAGGATATTTAGGATTTTTAGTTTATTTTAAGTCTCAAACCTATTCCAGTGATTTCTTTCCTAACTGAACCTTTTTTTTGCTCTTGTTTAACCTCCTCCTGCTCCCCGCTCCAAAAAGGAAGAGAGAGAGAAGAAAATACCAAAAGGAAACAGTGTCCCCAGTTTAATTTACAGTACCTATACAACTTGCAAGTTAAAATGCTAGATATAGATGACACATTAGCAAACATATACCAGCTCTGTATATTTCCCCAGTTTAAGCAAGTGACTCCTCCTTTTCATATGAATATATTGCAGGTTCCAGACTCCTGGTGTCTTTTCTTCTTAGGAACAATGGACAAATTTTCAGCTGGTTAAAATCTGTGTAGATCTGTTTATGGAAATGGAGCTACAGCAATTTATCCTAGCTGAGTATCTGGCCCCATATTTCCAAACACCAGTCACTCTTTAAATTAAGAGAAAAACAGACCTCACTTGGCTCCCTGTAACAAATTCTTGTATTTACCAGTCTGTTGCAGTCAGCCTGGAGTCTCTTCGGTGTTTTATGGCTCCAATAATAGTAGCTCCCTGAAAGTTCAGAATAACTCCCTTAATGGTTAAACCATTTAATTCTGTTGTCTAACAAAATTAGTTAGAATCTTCCTGAAAAGTTAGATATACTTTGGGCCAGAAAGTCAATCATGCTAACTAACTCAATTTACATCACCTGGCCCATTAGCCCTTCTGATCCAGAGATTCAGTGACACTCTGTAGCCTTTAGCTTCTGTTCCGTGGTGGATGCCCATTCCAAAAGTGTCCCTAAATTGCTCGTAATCAATACTCAGTAGTCTTGAAAAAGTTTAAGTTCAACTCACCAATTATTTAACCAGGATTAAATAAAGATTAAATTTTCAGCCTTTCTGTACACTGGGCTCACATAGACAATGACACAAATTCATGCCACTTTCTAGCAAAAGTGGGGGGAAATAAATTTTTATTTTAAATAGAGTTCTCAGTGTTTAGTGCTTTTTACTTTTATGAGCTTTGAGGCAGCTGGGCAGAGCAAAATGATGTAGGGTTTAATTTTAACTCTTATAAAAACATAAGGATGGCCACACTGGGTCAGAACAATGGTCCATCTAGCCTAGTATCCTGTCTTCCAACATTGACCAGTGTCAAATGCTTCAGAGGGAATGAACGGAACATTTATCAGGTGATCCATACTGTCTTCCAGTCCCAGCTGGAAGCAGAACTAAATTTCCACACAGAAAGCTGAAGTAACTTTCAGAGTCTATTTCAATCAACAAAAGCCAGTAAAACCAAACTGAAAATAAAACTCCGTTCTTTGAGATATCCTTTGGGTTTGTTAATGGAATATATATAATGCCTTATTTCTTGTCAATGTACAATGGATGTTCTATTGTAACTTTTATTAGTATTTATGATATTATCTGTGCATCTCCCCTCTACATCAAAGGTAAACCGACCACATGGATTTAAATCTTTTTGATAATTGGGTGAGCCCTGATATACACATAGTGATTACACTGGAATATCAACCATAACTCAGAATTTCCTGGGATTTTTTTAAAATTTAAAATAATGTTTAAAGTTAATATTACTTAATTATCTTTGGTTTTGATGCAATATATTTTCAAGGATTAAGGAAACATGAAATAAGGCAGCACAATCAATAGTATTAATTTAACATAATTAAAAATAACTCAAAAATAAGCTAAGAAAACGCTTACAAATCAGCAATGAAATTATATGGTATGTATCCAACCAATTGAATTGGTGAATAGATATCACTGCTCAAAAAGTGAATTTCTATATTTGTTTTTCAAAAATCAGAATTGACTTTTTAATATGGAAGAAGTGACGATCTTAAAAGGGACAAACAATAAGGGGTCAGTATTTTTATTATTTTTAAGAAAACTTGTGTAAAGATTTTTCCCCCTATCAAAAGGACACATTTATTTTAGTGTGTCCATTCCCTTGCCCCTTTTTGGGTATAAACCAAGGACTGGTGATCGAATTTACCGTACAGAAACGGTTTCAGAAGTTATGCAGGCTGAAGTGAAGTTAATTGGGGTTTTCCTTCCATCATTTTATTTTATCTTTCTCCCTGTAACTTAGTCATCCTCCTATATATGCTCCTGTGGAATTCTACACCACCACGTGGGCGCAGAATTCATATCCCTCTGCAGAATTTCTTTGCTTCCCCGCAGAAAATTATGGGAAAGCAAAGAGAAGCCATGCAGGGGTGGGGGCGGGGCTAGGGATGCCCATGAGCATAGTCTGGGGGGCATTGCCCCCCCAAACAAAGGCGAGGTGTGGGGAGGAATGCAGTGTCACATGCCACTGCCCCCCATTTTTGCGAGCACAGAGCTGCCTGGCTGAAGGCAGGTGCTGCTCTGCATCGCTGACTCTGCAGCTGGACGCTGTCTCCGGGTGTTCTAGTGCTGGTCCTGATCCCCTTCTGTGTGCTGCGAGCCATCCTGTTTTCCGTACAACAGTGAGTGCCTGCGGTGGGACAGGGTAAGGGTAAGTCAATTAGGGGAAGGGGGGGTGAGCGGTGGAGAAGAGGCAGTGGGAAATGAAGGGGGTGTGATAGGGCAGGGTGAGGGGGATGTGGGAATCAGGGCAGGGGTAGGGGACAGTAGGGAAAGAAGGGGCAGGGGATGGGGAAGAGAAGTGAATAGGGGAATTGCGGGGGGAAGCGGGAGCTCAGCACACGGTGTACCCTCAGCAGCAACTGGAGCTCCCCCATTAAGCAGGCCCATCAAACCCCCACCTCCCTGCACCTGAACCATCTTGACAAGCCCACCCGAACCCCCACCCCACTGACCCCCAATCAGTTGCAACCATACCGCCACCCCACCAAGCCCCACTCCCCCAGCATCCCCCTCCAGCTAAGCCCCCCATACCCAGACCCCCCTCCCCGCTGATCCTGCTGGGCCGTGCCTGCCTTCCCACACCTGGTGGGCTTAGCACAGAGCAGCACGGCCCTGGGGTGTTTCTAGGGCAGGCCTGGCCCTTGTGCTGTGTCAGGGTCAGGTGCAGCTTCACTGCTGAGTCTCTGTCCCAGGAGAATGGGGGCTGCAGGGTGATCTCCCACCTCCATGCAGCCAGTGGCCTGTGCTCCCCACTGCCATGCTGGAGCCTCCACATTTATTTATTAACCAATACAATTTGCAGAATTTTAAAATATTGCATGCAGAATTTTTAATTTTTTGGTGCAGAATTCCCTCAGGAGTATAAGACCTGCACTCACTTTACAGCAGGGAGGACAGGCAACTTCTTTTACACCATGTTCCAGCCACTAGGAGGTTGAGAGAATTATGGCAGCTGCAACCTTACCCAAACCCACCCCTTGCGACTGCAAGTGTACTAGTTTCCTGCCTGGTGTGTTTCACTACCAGTCAATTCATTGGCCCAGCTGCAGATTATTGTAATAGGAATCTGTTAAAGGAGCACTTATATATGTATTATTCAGATTGAAGGCTACATTTGATAAACTCATTAGCATTATCAAAAAACTAATTTCAAGATGCTTTCAAAGGTTTAGAAATTCACAGCAGCTTCCTGAGTTAAATGTATGTCCCAACAGCAAAAAGCAGCATGAAATTCTCTGGTTTATTTGGTTTAACAGAGTTTTGAAGAGCTGTAGAGATCTCCTCTCATGGAACATTTTATTCACACATTTCAGTTTCTGGTAAAATATTTTTAGCTAATTTAAGTTTTAGTCCA
The DNA here is from genome assembly GCF_002925995.2 of Terrapene triunguis. Taxonomy (NCBI): domain Eukaryota; kingdom Metazoa; phylum Chordata; order Testudines; family Emydidae; genus Terrapene; species Terrapene triunguis. The sequence continues at coordinate 9,235,401 of NW_020664368.1, read as the reverse complement.
AATTAAAAAATCTCTGTTCTTAGGTATAATTAAATTTGTCACCTCTTATCTTGGCTTACCATGCAGACTATTGCCCACCCATGTCACAGCCTTTACTTCATTGCTAGAACAGCTCTGTTATTTAGGAATAAATCTTTTTTTTTCTCCCTATCAGTTGCTATGAAATAAATGGTATACCACCTGTGAAAAAATTAGCATATTTGGAAGGACTTCTTGCATTTGGCTGTCTGGCTGTATTCCAGATATTTTATGGCTATATAAAAGGAATCAGTAATACAGGTATTTCAAATGTTTCTAGTTACTAAAGTAATCCTAGACATACTGCAAGTTAGAAAAATTAAGAAACCAGCTCTTATTAATGAAACTGGGAAATAAAGGCAAAGATCTAAAATGCCAGTGAGATAGGGTATTAGCTTGAACAGTGGCTATTATATTTGGTACTGCTTGTTATGTCGTATACTAGCCTCAGCCAAAGCCCTATGTCGTCTGGGCAACTCCAGTTGCCATAGCAATGAAATTCTGTTGCAGGAGCAGGGCGAATGCTAATTGTAGCCATTTGTTGTTCCTTCTGTCCTTCCCTTAACTAGCACAGTTGTAGAGCAGCCAGAGTCTCTGGGCGAACAGCACAGAGTGCCCCCAAAAGCATTGCTGCTGAAGGCAACCGGCTGCTCTGTTTAAAAAATTGTTTGAGCAGTTGACAGTGCTGACAGTGCCACTGTGTGGGCAGAAGCACTGCTTGACTCAAACAACAACATGTGTTGATCAGAGACTTAAGAGGTGGTGGGGAAAAGATGACTTTAAAACCTGTTGAGATATATCAACGACTTGGAGATTAATTTGACACCAACCCTTCAGAGATAGGTCTTGGGCAAATCTCAGCAACAGTTTATATAGGCCTAAGCATAGCAATGAGATGCCCAAAAGCCTAAGAATAGGCAGCAAGGGTATTGCTTTTATTTTTATTTTGAAACTGTGTTAGGTATGGCCTTAGGCAAAAGGATTCAATAGGTCAGTACCACTGTTTATTCCGTTATCAACTCTTATTTTAGCAGGTTTATAAATTGACTGTCAAAATATGCTTCAGATTGAAATTTATTTCAACCAACGGCTTCATGTTATCAATTTTGAAAAATATTGTAAATAAGAGTTAGCTATTTTAGGATACCTGTTTGTGCTGCTTTAACTAAAGAAACAGTAGTCATGATTTAAAAATCGAAATAAGGTGTACATAGCAAAGCCTAACTCATTTCAATATTTTGGATAAAATAAAAAGAGAGTTGAAAAAATTAGGCTTAAAATTTAGCTAGTACGTAAGTAAAATAAGGAGTTTTAGTATGTGAATGTGAAGTATGTGTAACCAATCAGACTGACATGATGATATGTAATTGCTGAGATGGACAAATTATCCTTTTTTGAAGAATAGTTAATATGGAATTGTGTGATTCTGAGTCTCTAATATCTATCAGATAAATAATGCATACCAAAACATGTTTAATACTAGTAGAAAAATCTATAATTACCTGCACAAAAATGTATAATCATTTGGGTGAATACACATTTTTAAAATGGTCTTAAATATGTATTATATTTACTCTAGCTTAAATAAGTATTTACTAGAAAAACTGTACATTTTAATATACTCTTTGACCTTCTATAAAAGAATAGGCTTATTTAGCAAAGGAAAATACATACATAAAATATATTTTAAAGCTCTGTCTCTGGCATAAACCATATAGAACCAAAACATTCATGTTTCATGCAGCATTGAACAATTTAATCAAGAAAAGAGGTTTTTTCCAGGAAAGTAGGAGCATGTGAAATAGGGTTCCCCATAGAGAACTGTGTCTGTAGATTCTTATGTTTGTGATGTGCATGACCTTAGGGTGGAAGTTTGGAAGCATATAAAAGTAAGCGCCTGTTAGGGCTGTGTGCGCACTTTTTTTATAACTCTAAATGTCCAGACCAAGAATATGTATAGATATATAAAAACAAACAGACAGCAGCACCAACTGCCCTAATTTATTTTCCTATAGCCATAAAAAATAGATTGGAATTTCATGCACAGTGAGTAATTTTTTTCTCTGTTTTAATGTATGGGTTATCTATTTAAATAAAAAATGCATCTGTTCACTCATCTTGGTTACACCTCCATCATTTGGGGAGCAGGGTGTCCTTTTGAGGATCCAGTCATGTGGGAGCCATGGGTGCCATTTAGATTAATCTTTGTCTCACTTCATTGGTGCCACCTGGAGTCATGCTGGATCTGGAAAGGAAATGTATGTATGCTGGATTAGTATATGCCTGTGTATGTGTACATCTATCTGCAAATCCCATTCTATTTTGTGAATGCCATTTTGATTGTAACATTGTACTGTACAGTACCCATCACTTTTGCACTGTAGCTTCTATCATGAGCTAGGACATACAGCAGGTGTTAGGAGAAATCTTTACCCCTAACAGAGGGTCTAAAAATGAGAAAGCTGTCAGAGTCCTCAAGCTTGATGGTCCTCCATTCAGATGTGTCCACCCTAGAATAATAGTCTGGATGCAGTTCCAGGGGAGCCACTTTTCACCGTGTAGACTCGGGGCAAAGGTTGAGGAAGGGAAAATAGTGGGCAGGAGTTGGAGCTAAGCATCTGGTCACCTAACAGAGGATTTGAAATTGATCAGGGAGTTGGGGGGACCCAATTTAAGTGCTGGACCTTCTTGAGGCACCTTCTGGACTTTCTGGGCACTCTCTTTCCTGGCCATCCATTTGCTGACAACAGGAAGACTGAGCAGGAGGGTCCTGGGACCCTGAAAGGCACTCTAATCAAAACCCAGAATGGTGAGGATACTAGGGGGAGGGAGGTTGCATATATGTGTTACTTATTTTTCCCTAGATCTGTATCTCTTGTGCTTTGTCTATGAGTAATGTGTGTCTAGTATAGACATTCCTTGCAAAGTCTGTGTGTTCCCTTGTTTTAACTGTCACAAAATCCCTGAAGGGTCACACAGCAAATCATAGTACTAACTAGGGCGGACCTGTGAGGAGTACATATTTGGAGCATCAGTACTGGTCTTGAGGCCTAGGGCAGCTGGATGGCAAAGCTCCACATTCCAAGAAGGGGCTACTAAACAAAGGGTCTATACCCTAGAAGTGTGCCAGAGAGCTGGATTTAGAAATGTTGTCTGAATGCTGCTCAGACCCAGTAGGCTTAAATGCCTGTGGAGTCCAGGAGTTGGGTCCAGAACAGCAACCTGGTGTCTGACCATAATGGGGAGTGCAGCCAGTGAGTTTATAACCCCCATATTGTCATAAAACGTCTACAAAGGATGTGCGTGATGAAGGTCTTTGATTCTTAGGTAGTATTCCGTGTGCGCATAGTTCACCCCCCAGATCTTCCATGAGTGGGAGAGGAGACTTCAGCTCCTTTTAATGGAAAAAACACTTTTGCCTCAGTCCTGAGTGTAACCGTTCCCTCCTTGTACTGGGCGTCATGAAATGCAGGTCTCTGTATCAGATGGTATCTTGGATCTGAGGGCTTCTGAGAAGCCTAGTTCAGTCTGAGATCCACATATACCTTTCAGTCATCTTAGGGCAGTGGGGTTCAAAGGCGGCAGGTGAGTCAGCCACAGCACAGCTGCTTTCTTCTGCTCTGTAGAAAAGAAGGAACAGTCCAAACAGTACTTCATCGGATTCTGACAGCACCAGAGGCACTGAGAGTCATCAGTCTAAGGAATTTTTGATGTTAAGTTCTTTGGATCTGAATGTTCAGGAAGAGTTTCTGATGAAATCTCGTCCTTCTTTTAAAGAGCCATATGCAACATTGTCACCTTTGCCTTAGATGGTGAGAAAGAACTCTGACTAGAACTGTAGCTGTTGGTTCTTGAAAAATTAGACCATGCTGGTGTCAGTCACCATACGAAGGTTCTCCCTCCTTGTGGGGGTCTGAACCCAGCCCATAGATCCAAGTTTAAAATTCAGACCCACTCTGGGTAGAGTTGTGCTAAGTCTGTGATGGGACATGGCATTCATGGAGAAGAAGCTTTCATCTGATGTAGCTCTTTGTAAATAGGAACTCCTTCAGGCTAATGAGTCTTTTGGAGAGTCCACCTTAGGGCAGGTCTACACTTACTTCCTGGTCCAGCCGTAAGCAATCGATCTTCTGGGATCGATCCCGGAAGTGCTCGCCGTCAACGCCGGTACTCCAGCTCGGCGAGAGGAGTACGCGGCATCGACGGGGGAGCCTGCCTGCCACGTCTGGACCCGCGGTAAGTTCGAACTAAGGTACTTCGAATTCAGCTACGTTAATAACGTAGCTGAATTTGCGTACCTTAGTTCGAAGTGTGGGGTTAGTGTGGACCAGGCCTTAGACATTGACTGCACTATGGAGTTGATCATCTATGTTCTCTCTGGCCTTATATCTACATGTGCTGTATTCTTCTTGGTCTTTGCGGCCTCAGACTTTGACCCTCCTCCTAGGGGACAGTCTCAAATGAAGTCTTCTCATAGGCACCAGATATCTCACTTCCCAGAGCACCTCTCTTCCGCAGAGATCACTTGTTGAGCATCTGCAGACCCTGGGACACTCTTGATGGTGCTTCTCCTGTCATTCTGAGAGTTCCCAAAAGGTGGTATTGGGAAATTTCTCATCTGTCCCAAGATTGTCAGAATCTTGCAGCATTCTATAGGGTTACATTTCGTCAACCCGCTTGTTCAATATGTACATGGACCCGCTGGGAGGTAAGTAAGGAAGTATTGTATTGGCTACAGTGTTTTCAGAGGATATGACACCACATTGCTATAGCCCATGGTGGATACACATACCTGGAGTGGCATTCGTGATACAGCAATTTTCATAGGAAACACTTTATAGTAACTAGATAATATCAACCAGAATTCATATAGACAGTTCCCCCAAATTGTCACAATTATATATGGGCCTACCCCTTGTTTTGACAACCTGTTTCAGTATTTGATTAATAATTGTTAACCAGGACTTCACCTGACATAAATCCTGACTTACACAAACTGAGGCTCTTTGATTATATACATTTGTAATGCACCAGTAGTACAAAACATATATTGTTAATAAGTTTGAATAAATATTAATGAAGGCCTTTCAGAAGTACTAAGTGAATTGTGTGGTGGTTCTTGGAGTAGTGTATCTATGAGTAGATGTAGGTGTGTTTCATCTCTGTGCTGCTGATTGGAGAACATTGGTAGCAGTGTCTGTTAAGCCCACACATGGGCTGTCTCTCCTCATGCCCCACCATGAGGTTAGTCAGCATCCATGGGATAACCGCCCTCAGTTCCTTCTCAACTGCCATTGGCTACAGACAGAGCTATTTGCAGTCATTAGGATCATTATTTTCTATTTGCATTTCTATGGTTAGTTAATCTTTTAGTTAGTATAGTTGTAGTTTTTCTTTACTCCCTTTTTTCTCTTAAAAAAATATCTTTGCTTTTGTTTTCCTGCCTTTCTTCCTCGTTGGTGACCTTTTCTCCCCAGGTTATACCTGGTTCACTGGGCTTCAAGAAGTGCCTTACTTGCAAGGAGGCAATCCCGATTGCAAACAAGCACTATCTTGGGGAAGGCCACATCTAGCAAAAGTGTGATCTCTGCCAGCAATTCAGGCCACGGTCACGTAAGAACAGAGAGCTCCGACAGATTATCTTTATGGAGGCAACTCTCAGATCCCCTCAGAGCCCATGCCACAAGTCACCTGGCAGATGTGAGTCTTCCCCACAGCCCTCTACATCTGAAGGCTGTTGGTTGAAGAAGCAAGCTGCTGACCATTCTCACAATTCATTGAAGAAGGGAGCAGGAAGCCCCGATAGTGAGCACCAAGATAGCTGTAAGCAATCTCCATCACGCTCGGTATCTTCAGTACTGTCGGTACCAAGACCATCCCATTCCGGTGCTCATGGAAACCAACAGCAGCAGTTACTGTTGACATGCCCACGGACCTGATGGGCACAGGCACGGAGTCATCAGCACCAAGGGACAGGAGAGAGCACTCCACTAAAAAGGTGCTCCTGGTATGCAAGTCTGTATTAGTACCGGCATCAATGCCTCACCCGGCATAGGAGCGACTGGTATGGGCAAGATTCCTGTCCTTCCCCCAGCACCACCATTGGTTCTGAGCCAGTCAGAACCGGAAGAATTCCGCCAACCCAGGGACCTCGGCATATCGAACATACCAGAGTCCCCACTTCTCGCTACTGGGGCCTCCGCACCGAGCCTCCGCCTAGCACAGGAATCATCCCCACTCTAGTGAGAGTTTAGACAGTGAACCAGAGGTGGCGGCATCACATTACTCCTCCCAGGCTCCGTATGATGCCCAATATCAACAGGGCCCTAAGAGTATATCTTCAGATGGCCACATCTGAGCACCACTGCAGGGCTCTAAGCCACCACTACCCAGAGGCCATATTGGGACCCTTGGGCAGTATATCGCCAGCATGCCTCTCGAGCTTTGAACCTCACCCAAGAACCCTCGAGGTACAGCCCTTCGGCTGCCGCATCCAGAACTTCGGAGCCTCCAGAAAACATTATGGAGGAACATGAGGGTGGTACTGAGGAAGAAGTGACCCCAATGATCATCTCCTCCTTCTCCCCAGACAAAGCCATCATGCCTTCCACCCAAAGATAGTTACAGACACTCTTCAAATACCATTGGAAGCCCGGCGTCGGTAAGTGGGCGGACAAAAAAAATACTATGTCCTCGCCAAGGCATCTCAATTCCTCTTTTTGCACCCGCCACCCAACTCCATTGTGGTGGACGCCGTCAATCCCCACGGCTGTCAACACTAGATGAGGTCCACTCCCTATGATAAGGACTGGAAGCACCTGGACCTTTTTGGAAGAAAGGCGTACTCCTCGGCCACGCTTCTATTCCGTATCACCAACTACCAAGCTCCCATGGCAAAATACAATTATATAAATTATTCAAAACTGAATGATTTTATTGAACAACAACCAGAGTCACATTGTGACCAATTTAAGACACAGACAGCACTGCAATCTGCCCTAAGTGCAGCCAAGATATTGACTAGGTCCATCTCCATGGAGGTGGTGATACAATGAGCATCATGGCTCCATCTATTGGGCTTCCCAAGGGAGGTACAGTCAACTGTTGAAGACCTTCCTTTTGAGGGCATAAAGCTCTTTGCAAAAAAGACTGATGCCTCCCTTCACACCCTGAAGGACTTTAGGGTCACACTCCATTCGCTGGGCATCTACACACCAGGACAAAAAAGGAGGTACAGTCCCCAATCTCTGCATAAGCCATGCACATCCCAATATCCGGCTCAACCCCACTATGAGCAACAGAGAAAGAAAAATAAATTTTCTAGGCATAAACCATCTGGCTCACAATCTTCCTCATCCCAGTCATCTACATCCAAATACTAATTTTGACGGGTTGGTCGAGGTGTTAAAAGTCCTCTCTCTCTAACTGCTACAGCCGACCAATGCTATACATCCATTTGGCCACCAGTTGGCAGTGGTTCAGCTCAATTTACAGACCAAACGGGGACAGGTTAGAGAAACCCGTCACTACCCTCCAGTATCAAAAACTCTTTAGACTGCTGGAAAGACCCAGCCACCATTTGCAGAGGGATTCCCTTCTTGTAAGCTCACCCCTCATTGCTTCTCACCACTGATGCATCGCTCATAGAATGGGGTGCATATCTAAACAACCTCACCACACAAGGCAAGTGGTCACCCACGGAGATATCTCTTCATATCAATCTCCGGAATGCCTGCACCCACTTCCTGCCGCTGATCAAAGGATCACACACAACAGTCCTTATGTACAACGTTCCCTGCATGTTCTATATAAATTGACAAGAGGGAGCTCAGTCACCCTTCCTCTGTGTGGAAGCAATGAGACTATGGAACTGTTGTATCTCCTCTGACATCACACTGTCAGCAGCCTACCACCCGGGCACACAGAACGCAATAGCAGACAGTCTCAGTCGCAAATTCCCACACAACCATGAGTGGGAACTAGCCCCAGTAGTACTTCACGATCTATTCAGGTGTTGGAGGATGCCAACCACAGACTTGTTTGCCTCTTACCTGAACAAGAAATGTCCATGCTACTACTGTTCCAGAGCGGGGATAGGACAACACTTCCTAGGTGATGCTCTCCTCCTCCCCTGGGACAGAGACCTTCTTTACGCTGTTCCTTCTTTTCCCCTACTCTTGAAGGTCCTGCTGAAAATAAAAAGAGATGGAGCACACGTCATTCTGATCACTCCTACTTGGCCGGAACAGACCTGTTACCCTTACCTGTCACAACTCGTGATGCATCTGCCGATCTCTCTTCCAGTCACTCCATACCTCCTCTCGCAGAATAGAGGATGTACCCTACATCCCAACCTGGTGATTCTCTGCCTCAAGGCATGGCTCCTTCTTGGTTCAAACACCTTGAAAGTTCCTGTTCAACGGAGGTGCCAGAGGTATTATTACACAGTGAAAGTCCTCGATATGACGTACTTACCTGCAAAAATGGTCCAAGTTTCAGATTTGATGTATTCCCCAACAAAACTCCCTGACATTCGCGACTCTTCCACACATCTTAGACTATGCACTGGCTTTAAAAAGATCGGGGCTATCTTTAAATTCTTCCAGAGTCCACTTAGTGGCTATAACAGCCTTCCACCATCCTAGAGGGGTACTTAGTGCTGTCGCACCCAACCACCAAAAGATTCCTCAAGGGTATAGTTAACCTCTTCCCAGAGGTTTCCTATGCCCAAATGGGACTTAAACCTGGTACTTAAAGGACTGACAAGGCCTAGGACTGACTTCAAACCCTTGGCCACCTGTTTGTTTATGTACCTCTCAATGAAAACTGCCTTCCTGATAGCGATTATTTCCACCAGGAGAATAGGCGAAATAGCATCACTGATTGCACATGCCCGCTACACAGTATTCTTTCAGGACAAGGTTACGCTCAGACCACATCCAAACTTTATTCCTAAAGTAACCTCTCTGTTTCACATGAACTAATTGATTCATCTTCCAATCTTCTATCCCAAGCCTCACTGAGACAGCAGCGAGGCTATATTACACACTCTAGATGTCAGGAGAGCCCTAGCCTTCTACCTGGACAGAACAAAGGCCTTCAGGAAGGCCCCCAGGCTTTTCCTCTCCGTTGCAGAAAGATACAAGAGCTCAGCAATATCAGCCCAAAGATTTTTCCAAGTGGGTCTCAAACTGTATCAGACAGTGTTACCAAGTCTGTTACCAACACACACTGCTACTGAAGTTCTCCAATCAGCAGTGTAGCAACGCTAGCACACCTACAGTGGAACACCCATAGGGAGACACATCTTGAAGAACCATGGTTACTCCACAAGATGAGTAACTTCTTCTTCCTTATCCTCTGTGTCTGCTGTAGGTATGCATTTTGATTGCCAATATGCTTGCAACAGCATCAGTTCAAATATTTCTTTCAACATCCTGTGCCTGGGCTTGTGAGTTATATTGACCCATGTGACAGTCTCTGAGAGAAAGACGTCATCTATGATCTCTGAGTCAACTTGTAATGATAAGGAGTTGAAGAAATTGGATGTATTGAGTAGGGAGTCTTGTTCGTTGTCTGTTTAGGCCATGAGAATCCTCAACTATGAAGCTGTCATGGCTTGTTGTTATAACTTTTGCCTCTTGGATACGCTTCTTTTTCTCGCGCATGTCCAAGAAGATTTCTTGCCTAGATCCCATGGTTCTGGGAATTCTACAGAGAGAAATAGGTACAAGATCTATTTCTCAAGGCAGGGAAAACTGCATTTAATCACTCCATTAATGCTCCATATTACTCTTTAGATATAACTATAGTGTTCTGTGTCCTCAGTAATTACCATTCAAAATCCTTCTTGGCTCAGAATTTTAGAGTCTCTCAAGAGGTTAAGATTAAAGTGGTGGACCTGCCTTTTGAGCGGCAGGATTTAGTGTCTAGATGAAACACTAGCAACATTGAAAGAGAACAAGTCTGCCCCTATTCTTGGTTTGACTCCACTTTCATGTGATCAGAAATCCACTTTGATTCCATATCCACTTCTCAACTGTAGTAAACTTCAGCCTCCACAACAGAGCCATGAGATACAGCACCATTTCAGCAAGTCTCAGAGGGGATGTCAGCATAGACCAAAAGCTTCAGCTGGAGCATCCGGACTAGGTTCCTTGAGGACAAGATATCAAATTTGACAAGCCACTGAAGATCACAAGACTAGTGTTGCCTCCAGATCTTTACCCTTTTTCTTACACCTTTGGGAATTATCTATTTCCTTGAAATGGACAGGGGAGTACAGTGATCTTTCAGAAAGGTTAATTATCCAATTCCACTTCCTATTGCCCTCTTCCCAATTGTTCCCCCAGCCCTTTACAGTGATCCTTCTCATGAGAAAATATTGGAAGAAGATGCTGACTTAATGAAGATAGGAGCAAGAGAAGTTCCTGGGCAGTTTCAGTGAAATGTGTTCTGTATATTAAAAAAAAAAAAAAAACCACAACAAAAAACAACCTACCAGTGTAGTGTTAAAACTATTATCAGGAGGTGGCCAGTCACCACCTGGCTACCTTACTTGTTTGTGATTCTTTTACCTCCTACCCTTCATCTGTCTGTCTTTTTAATGTTTTCTTAGCATGTAAGCATTTCAGAGCATGGTCTTTGTTTATAAAGTTCCTAGCACGTCGTAGGCACTGCCAGAAACACACAAATTATATGCAAGATAGTTTTTCATCGCAAAAAAAAAAGGCCTCTGTTTCCTATACATTTTGTAAAATTTAGTTCGTTTCACATTGTAAAATTAGTATCCAGCATTCCTCCACTCATGTCTTGAGACAGATTTTAAGCTTTTGATACAGCTCCATCCCAGCAGCATGGAGGAAGAATCTTCCTTTAGGACTGGCTACAGCCCCATGACTTTAGTAAAAGTTTGACAGTGGTGACAATACTTCTCAGATATATGGGTATCCATACATACCCTTAGTTGGGATAACGGGCTTATTAGAACCAACTTGCTACAAGAGGTTAACATCCTTTGCAAGCCATCCGCTCCCCGTTCAACTGAGGTTAAGGAGTCAATCAAATAAACGCAGCTTGACTAGAACATGAAGGCATACTTCCATAGGAGCAACTCTGGATGCGTCAGTAGCATTTTCTGCCTTCCTTCCTGAGGAGAAGTTTTGGATACCTCCAGAAGACCATTTGTGACAAATGTGTGGGAGCTCTTTAATAATTAGGAGGTGTCTGGATCTGTCACTGGTCTAGTGTTTCTGTACCATATATAAGAATGGATGTTTCACCCTGGGTGGTTAGTTTGGTAGCAGAACCTACCCACCTAGAGAGAGAGGGAGAAGGCCCTTTCTAAGAGTTGCCTAACTGATTCCACTGAAGGGTTATTAAAAGACTGCCAGCATGAATAACCTTAAGGGCCCTGGCCTCCTCTCCTTGGGGGAGCATCAAAACTGATTTGAATAGGGGTGAGTTCAAGGGGGAGCCAGACCAACAGACACACACAGGATCTGGGCTTGCTAGGGGAATGTAAGTTTGGTTCTCTTTTGTTCTTCTTGTCACAGTTTCTAGCTTAACTGCACCTCTGACCTCTGTATGGTCTGCCCAAAGGATGCTCCCATAAATCTCAGCCTTCTACCTGTTACCTCTCTCTGGGAAGAATCCTATTCCTCCAGACCGGAGATTTAGGCTGCAATTCATACTGCCCTTCACTGTGTTTATCTCAGCATGTGTGACCTTAGTCCAAACCCAATGGTCTCTCTGTCTCTCTCTCCTCTCTAAGACTATGAATACCAGTGACCATCCAGCCTTTGCAGAGCAAGGCATATATATGTTTAGGACAAAAGGATTACAGAGAAAACATATCATATAAAAAAGGTCTAAATGCATGGTAAGCTTAGCAGAAGTCACATATCTTCCACCTAGGGAATCTGGTAGGTTTCAAATGTCCTTCAGATCCTCCCAGTAGGGGTTTACAATCTCATATCAGTTTTTGGATCAAAATGAGGCTTCCCTGAGTCAGTTCCGGCTGAGGCTTTATATAGTTTTGGGGCCTTTGTTTTCCCCAGGTTTCCTGAAAAAGGTAAAACTAATCAATGTCCTTCCACCCCAGGGGGCAAAGCTTCAAATTATGGGTTCTGCATAATCGGTTTTTTTAACTTTATCTAAATCACTGCCCAGTGAGTCTAGATTCCACAGCATACCCACCCAGCAAGCCAGAAACACAAAAATACATATAACGTTTGTTGCTACCAAAGGCCATGAATATTTGAGATGCCTTAGGTGTCTGGTATATCTCAAGTTAATAGTGTTTTTAAATTTCCATGCTTCCAAGGTCTGGCATCTGTCACACCTGTAACTTAAGAACAAAGCTTATGTAACTTGTCTTGTAGTGCCCTAAATATCTGTGAAGGCTGTGTTTTAAAATTCCCCTCCCCTCCCCCCCCCCGCACACAAATTTTTAATACTTTGTTCCAACTGCTGATCAAAATAGTTTGTTTCAAGAAAGCTGTTGGTCGATATGCCTAGTCACAGGTTTCCAAAGGGAGGAAAGGCAGGTGCCTAAAATGCAATCAGACCTACAGGATGATAAGTAATTGTTATACATGTGGTAGTGTATATGGCATGTGATCTGAGTGGAAGCATCTTGAGATTCCACCCTGAGATAGGTCATGGCAAGAGGCCTAACCTCTGAGATGTGGTGCGCTCAGAGACATCAGAAAGGAAATTGAGGCGCAACTAGCCATGCAACCATGACACTATTTATTACTCTTATAAACTCATGTGCTAAATCAGTCAGGAACTTGTGGCTATTCTGGCTCATTGTGCTGTGCTCTTACATGACTCCCTCAGGGCTTAGTCTAAGGGAATATTGTGAATGTTCACGTTGATTACTTGTTATGGGATAGGACTGGCCCTTTAAGAGCGAAGAGGCCCATGCACCTATGACTGGTCAACTGATCCCCAGCTGTGCTATAAGAGAAGGCAGCTGGGCCCTAGAAGGAGGGGGCCTGGGTGAATCAGGCCTGAGAGTCAGTCAGGCAAGGGACAGAGAGAGAGAGAGTGTAGACATGGGGTTCTCTCTGCCTGATCCTGGAGACAAGAGATGAAAAGCTACTGGGGAGAAAGGGTCTTCAGGGAATGAGCCCTCAGAGCCAGTGCTTAGTAAACAGATCATGGGACAATGAAGCAGGAGGAATTGAGAGAGGCAAAGGGGAAAATCCCCTGGGAGTTATAACCCAGGGTGGGCTGAGGAACTGTGTTTGTGGGGTTTTGCCTATCTGAGGAATGAAACTTCCTGGAAAAGAGACTCTGGGTATGACAATAGGCCTTTCACAGATTGGGGCTAAGCCAGCACCTTCCAACTTTCTGGTAGCAAGTCTCCATGCTCCGTTCTTGGTCAATAGATATTAGACCTCCCCAGAAAAGTGCATGTTGTGGTAGTTCATGTGAGAAAATTAGGGATCCTGTCTCTACTGACTTGCTAAAAATTGTTGTCTAAACTCTAAAGCATATATTCTGTAGTAAATCTGCAGTCAATCTTGGTATGAATTGCCAAGATCCACAACTCTTGATGCTTTAGAGAGCTGCTGATATTTTTAAATTAATATAACTCTACTATATTAGCTAATATAAACATTAGGGATCAAGAGTAAAATTCAGAATATTCATTAAAACTATGATTTATTTTAGTCAGTGCAAGGAAAGTAGAATTCTTCTCCTAATATGTGTCACTGTGGGTCCCACTGTAGATGCACATTAGCCTCAGGCCACATGAGCTTGGTATTTTTTGAATATTAGTATCCAGCGGGGCTGTGCATGCACTTTTTACCTCCTTGTGCTCCCGTGCAAGGACATAAAGGGTGGAGCAGCCAAACCCCTCCCTCCCTTATACCCCTCCTTTATACCACCCATGACAGTGAGACAGAACCTGGACAGTGTCCTATTCTCTACTGTTTCTTAAGCTTCAATCTCAACCCTTTTTGTGAAGAAACTCCTCTTTACTTTTATTATTATTTTAATATTTTTTGATGGACCTTCAAAAAATATTGTCATGGGGCCCACTCACCACAGGTTGCGTCTCCTCCTGCTCACTCTGGGGATTGGCTCTGGCCAGGCATTGTGGTCTCAACTGGCAGTGTCTCTCTCATCGTCCTCTCACCCTGTGGACCCCTCTTAGTGACTTGGCCCTCCAGCCAGGTCATCACATGTGTTTTCCCCTTCCGGGGGTGGTAACAAATATTTCCAGATTGTCCCAGGCAGTTTACTGTCATTTGCCTGGTCTATGCCACGTTGTCAGTGGCTGGGGAATCTGGGCAAGCCCTCTACTCCGGGTTCCAGCTCAGGGGCCCTCTAATCAGCAGCCAAGGTCTGCTGTTCCTCTGAGCCTTCTCCTACCTTCCTGGCTTTCCCACCTCTGGGTTTGCCAGCCTCCCAACTACCTCCTTTCAGGCCTGGTCTGCACTGGGGGGGAAGTGGGGAGGGATCGATCTAAGTTACGCAACTTCAGCTACATGAATAACGTAGCTGAAGTTGACGTATTTAGATCGACTTACCGTGGTGTCTTCACTACGGTGAGTTGACTGCTGCCGCTCCCCCGTCGACTCTGCTTGCGCCTCTCACCGAGCTAGAGTACAGGAGTCAACGAGAGAGTGCTCAGGGATTGATTTATCATGTCTAGACTAGATGCAATAAATCGATCCCCGCTGAATCGATCGCTGCCCACCAATCTAGCCGGTAGTGAAAGACATACCCTTAGGGAGTAACAGTGGACTACTCTCTCTAGTCCTAACACACCACCTTTCTCCCAGGGAGTGACTGAAGCCTACTTCCCTGTAGCCCTCCCAGCTGCTGCCAGCTCCTGGGCTTTATACAGGCCCCTCCTGTTCCTGTCCAGCTGAGCCTGCTTCCAAATAGTTGCCCCTTCACAGCCTAAATCTCTCCCCAGCTTGCTGCTTAATTGGTTGATTGGGCCTGCCTGGCCCAATTCAACCCTCTCAGGGCTAGTGTGGGCAATACACCCCATCACAATAGTTAATAAATTAAAATTTACAAAGCAGGACAGGGGGAAAAAACCCTGTAAAGTGGAGTGAGATGCTTCATCACCAGCATGGAAGACTCTAAACCCACCGGGTTTAAACCCTGTCCCACATTCACTGGTCTTATTGACATTCACAGAAACCTGTCTTCTTCCTGGAGAAAGGATCCGCTCCTCAGCTAGTGCCATTCCTTCTTGTGCCACACGTGAAAATTAAGAGACGCAAGACTCAAATTACGTCTTATGAGGCACTCCATGGAACTCACATCCTATCCTGGAAAAGAGATATTTTCCAAGCCAGAGTTGAGATATATCAAACTTTCTGTACCTCGGCCACAAAACCTGCCGAGAAAAAAGGGAATTTCAGGAGATGCCTACCGCACCCTCCTCTTCTGCCATAGCAGGTTCCTCTCCAACAGCGGACCAGTCTGAAAATGCATTTTGATGGATTTGTTGAGGGCAACATATCGGTATTTATAAACCCATATCTTTGCCAATCATTTATCCCACTTCCTTCGTGCTTGGACTCGCATATTATCAGATTGGTGAATCCTAAAGTCAGTGGATCTGGGATTATTTCCTTAGGGTTTTTTTTCTGTCCCCACTCCCTACCCCATTTCACAGACCACTCTCACATGACCATTCTTCAGCAAGAGATCCAATCTCTCCTAGCCAGAGCCATAGGGGAAGTTCCTCTGTTCTCAGATGGAAGGGTTTTTATTTGCTCTATTTCATTATTCCCAAAACAAAAGATGGTCTCAGACCTATTTTAGAACTAAGAGAGGTAAACAAGTACCGAAGAAAATAAAGTTCCACATGGTTACCCTAGCTTCCATTATTCCTTCCTGCAACAGAGTGACTGGTATGCTGCCCTTGACTTAAAGGATGCTTGCTTTCACATAGCAATCTGTCCAGGCTATTGAAAATTTCTCAGGTTCTTAGTGAATGTAACCTGCTACCAATTCACACTACACCTCTACCCCGATATAATGCAACCCGATAAAACACGAATTCGGATATAACGCGGTAAAGCAGTGCTCCAGGGGGGCGGGGCTGCGCACTCCGGCAGATCAAAGCAAGTTCAATATAATGCGGTTTCACCTATAACTTGGTAAGATTTTTTGGCTCCCGAGGACAGCGTTATATCGGGGTAGAGGTGTACTTCCATTCAACTTATCAGCAGCCCCTCACATTTTCACAAAGCGCATGATGATAGTATCTGCATATCTTCAGAGACTGGGAATCCATGTGTTCCCTTACCTGGATGACTGGATGGTGAGAGGCCAGTCTGAGTCTCAAGTACTGTCCAGAATGACCATCATCTACTCCACCTTCAATGCACTGGGGCTGTCATTCTGTACAAACATACTGTGTTCTTTGCACATTTTAGAATTGACCAGAACACTCCTGAATGCTACAAAGCTAAAGTTTCTCTGCTTCAGTCAAGGATCCAAATGCTCCAAGACCTGGTCTTGGAACTAAAAGCACATCCCATTACTATAGTGCACACTTGCCTCAGACTCCTGAGAAAGATGACAGCATGAAGATATGTAGTATGGCAACTTGGACTATACCTCAGAATGCTTCAAGGACTGCTAACATCAGGGTATGTCCCCTGTCAAGGTTGTCTAGGCAGTGGTTCACATACCTGAGGTAATTTTGTTCTCTCTGGACTGGCGGACTGACCCTTGGAATGTTTGTATGGGAGTTCCCTTCATTTCTCTGCAACTAACACTTAGGTTGGTCATGGCTCTCTCATCCTGGGGCTTAGTGGCACACCTGGGAACCCTGCAAACTCAAGGCTAGTATTAATAGATAGCACAGCAGCTGTGTTCTATGCAAACAGACAAGGAGGAGTGTGTTTGTCATGACTGTGCCAGGAGGCAATTCTACTTTGGGATTTCTGCATAACCAACTCCATTCATCTCAAAGCTGCTGATCTCCCAGGAGAGTAGAACTTGTTGGCAGAGGACCTGAGCTGGTCTTTCTACAGTCACCACAAATGGTCATTAAATCTGGATGTGGCCCGGTCTATCTTCCAGCTGTGGGGGACTCCCCAAGTGGACCTGTTTATGACAAAGACCTTCAGAAAGTGCCATCAGTTCTGCTTTGGGGGCGAGGCGATCGCAGCCCAGATTCTTTGATGGACACTTTCCTGCTGTCATGAGTGAACTCCCTGATGAATCTTTTCCACTGATACCATTACTACCCAGTGTCGTCTTCTAGGCCAAGTAGGACCATGCGCACCTCATACTAATAGCACCAGCATGGCCTCAGCAACATAGATTTTTGACCCTATTAGCATTGTTAGTGAGACCTCCTCTGCCTATCCCATTGGATCCTCATGTGATTTCTCTGAACCATAGCCATCTGCTCCATCTCAGTTCCACTCAACAGTATGGATGCTTCATGGCAAACACCACTGGAAATGGCTTGCTCAGAAAAATGTTCAGGAAATTCTTCTGAGTATCAAAAAGCCTTCATCTAGGCCAGGGGTGGGCAAACTACGGCCCGTGGGCCGGATCCGGCCCGCGGGATTGCCCCCCGTGGCGCCACAGGCCCCACGCCGCTCTCAGAAGCGGCCGGCACCGATTCCCTGCGGCCCCCGGGCAGGAGGGGCCGAGGGCTCCGTGCATTGCCCTTGCCTCCAGGCACCACCCCTCCCCTCCCTCTCGCAGCTCCCATTGGCTGGGAACGGGGAACCACGGCCAATGGGAGCTTCGGGGGAGGTACCTGGAGGCGCAGCAAGGGCAGCACACGCGGAGCCCTCCGCCCCCCCCTCCCGCAGGGGCTGCAGCGCTTCCTGGAGAGGCGCGGCATGGGGCCAGGACAGGCATGCAGGGAGCCTGCTCTGGCCTCAGTGCATGCCGCTGCCACCCCGGAGCCACTTTATATAAGCGGCGCTGGGCCAGAGCCCGAACCTCTCCTGCACCCCGCCCCCCAACTCCCTGCTCTAAGCCCCTTGCCTGCACCTCGCACCCCAACTCCCTGCCCTGAGCCCCCTCGTACAGCCCACACCCCTCCTGCACCCAACCCCCTGCCCTGAGCCCCCTGCTGCACCCCTGTGCACCCCTGCCCTGAGCCCCCTGCCGCACCCTGCACCCCAACCCCCTTTCCTGAGCCCCCTCATACACCCTGCACCCCTCCTGTGCCCCAATCCTTTGCCCTGAGCACCTTCCTGCACACCGCACCCCCTCCCACACTCCCTCCCGCACCCCAACCCCCTGCCCCGGCCCTGCATACAATTTCCCCACCCAGATGTGGCCCTTGGCCCAAAAAGTTTGCCCACCCCGATCTAGGCATATTTACCTGGCCAAATGTCTGGTCTCAACAAACATATCTTTCCAGTGCTTCTGTTAACCATGTTCTGGATGATCTGTTGCACCTAAAACATCAGGGTCTGGCAGTTATTTCTCTTACATTACATTTAGCAGCTATTTCACCTTTCCACCCTGCAGCGGGTGACAGATTGCCTTTTTCCAACCCCATAACTATCAAATTTCTAAAAGTGTTAAACAGGTTATACCCGTAGGTGCAAGATCCTGTTCCCCCATGAGATCTCAACATAGTGCTAACAAAATTACTGGGACCAGCTATTGAACCTCTTGCAACTTGGACCCTACTCTACCTCTCTATGAAAGCAGTGTTTCTGATAAACTCAGCAAGGAGAGTGGATGAATCAACACTCTTGGTTTCAGAGCCTCCTTCTATAGTTTTCCGTAAGGATAAAGTTTACCCTGCCCTTACCTAAAATCCCTAACAAAAGTGGATTTCAATTTCCATATTAACGAGGCAATTTGTTTGCCAACTTTTTTCCCGAAGCCTCATATCCATACTTATTAACAGAATTTCATTCATTTGCTATGAGGAGATCATTAGTCTTCTACTTGGACCACACCAGGTCCTTTAGATCAGTGGTTCTCAACCTTTTTTGGACAAGGACCCATTTGTAAACATTGATGGCCAGTCACAGCCTAGTAAATAGCTTAAGTAGAAAACACATAAGTATTTTGCCCCCAAAATACTTATTACCCATTATATGTAATAATAATAATGTTAAAGCAGGTCAACAGTCAGAAAGCTAAAGGCAGAAATCAACATTAACAAGAACACATTAATAGTATAATAAATCTTAATGAGAAACAAGAGCTTGCTTATCTTTGACAAATATATCAAAGTTTGGTGTAATTGTAGTCAGTGCAATCTGAAGGTCATATTCAACATCCAGTCTGTTCTGGCTTTTATTCTTCTGTTGAGTCAAGGCAGCGAATCCAATTTTGCACAAGTTTGTTGTATTGAAAGGCAAAATTCCTCTAATAGCATGGCAAGCAAGAGCAGGATATTCTCCACCAGCAGCACCGTACCAAAACTGGGGAAGGCTCATTTCAGTATATTTTCTCAGTAGATTGTGATCGCAAGATAACTTGACCAGCTGAGATTTTTCCTCCATCGGTAGACTCCCATTTTCCAACACATTTCCAAATGGATCCCATATCCATTTTTCACCCTTGAGTTGCTCATCTGGAAAGAATCATATGTGCAATTTAGTTAAATAATTACTGATTGTTTTCTTCAGTGCTTCCTGGTTAGCGGAATCTTTCCAATTGTTGTTTCTAGAAACACATTATGAAATATGTCCATCCTATCATTTGAAACATGTTTGTTCCACAGAGAGGATTGTTTTTTATTAATGCAGCAATTTTTTCAGTTTTTTCAAAGTGATTGTGCCTTCTGCTCTGGAAAGACAGATTCAAATCATTCAGCTGATCGAATATATCTGCCAGATATATATATTTTTTTTTAATGGAGATATCCTATCTCCTAGAACTGGAAGGGACCTTGAAAGGTCATCGAGTCCAGCCCCCTGCCTTCACTAGCAGGACCAAATACTGATTTTGCCCCAGATCCCTAAGTGGCCCCCTCAAGGATTGAACTCACAACCCTGGGTTTAGCAGGCCAATACTCAAACCACTGAGCTATTCCTCCCCAAGAAAGCCATGTGTCATTACTGAAGTGTTCTGCCAGGTGAGACTTCTTTCTTCAAGAAAAGCTGCCATCTCACTTATAAGTTCATATATACAAGACAACAAATTGTCATGGGACAGCCAGCAAACCTCAGCATGATAAAGCAGATTTACATGCGCATAGCCCATTTCCTGAAAGAAAACTTGAAAGCATCATGAATTCTTAGCATTTTGTTTGATATAATTCACAGTTTTGACAGCATGTTTAAGAGTTTCATGAAGCTCAGGTACCATGTCTTCAGCTGTTAATGCCTCCCTCTGCAGTAAACAGTGGTTCCACATTGCATTGGGTGCTTTTGAAAGGATTCTTTGAACATCTCCTGAATGTTTCCCTGTCATTGAAGCAGCTCCATCAGTTATAACACCAATGCATTCAATCAGCTCAATCCCACCAACTCCAAGTAATTATCCAGTGCAACAAATATATCAGCAGCAGAAGTAGAAATAGGCAAATCTACACTAAACAAGTACTATTCTTGAAAATCATTTTCCAATACATGCCTTGCATAAACCAACACAATAGAGCGGTTTGATACATCTGTCGATTCATCTAATTGTAAAGCAAAACAGTGGCTTACTGAAAGACTATCAATTTTCAGTTTGTCGTCTTCTGAGATATCACAGATTCATCTCCATATTGTATTGTTGGGAGGAGAGATTGTTTTTAATTTATTTGCAGGAGACTTGCCTAACAATTCATTGCACATATTATTAATAGCAGAAGCTAAAATTAATTTCTCATCAGTAGTGTGAGCTTTTTTATATTTCACAATGTAGTGTGCAACAAGGTAAGAGACACGCAATGCCTGCTCTTGGACAGTAGATAGATGTTAGTGTTTTTTGTGACATTTCCAAACCTTTGCTTTTTCGTTTAAAAAAATCAAGACACTTGTCTTTATTGCTAGAGTGCTTTGTCTCCAAATGCCTATGTAATTTTGATGGTTTTAGGCTTTCATTTGCTAATAGTTCACTGCAGATGACACACTGCAGCCTGTGTTCACCATTTCGGTCCTCAGTAAATGAAAACCCATACTTTAAGTAAGCGAGGTCATACCTATGATTACTTTTCTTTTCAGGTTGTGATGAATTCCTATCATCACTGGTACTTGCAGTTGCAACAGGACTGTTTAAAAAATTATCCATTTACCAACTAAAGACTCACTTAGTGATTAATGTGCACCCTCTCCACTGTAAATTCTACACAGAACGCTCTTTTCCTATAACTCTTCCTGCATTGCATTCGATTGGCTAATTGGTAAGGCTACACGTGTGTCATGGAGGTCATGGATTCTGTGAGTTTACATAATCTCAGCAATTTCAGCCCCAAGTGGTGAGGCTCAGGCAACCTTTTCATACATTATTGCGACCCAGAGATTGAGAAACGCGGCTTTAGATCCTCAGTGCAGTTATGTCATGATTGTGGACAGGGTGAAAGGTAAACCAGTTTCCACACAATGGATTTTCTCCTAGATTTCCTGTTTCAGTCACTTGTGCTACCAGTTAGCTAATGTCACACCATCTCCTAAAGTGTTGGCTCATTCCACTAGAGCACAAGTTTCAGCAGATTTCCTGGTGCAAGTTCCTATTCAAGATATTTGTAAAGCGGCAACCTGCTGATCATTATACCATTTTCTGTCAGTCAGGAACAATGTCAGTTTTGGATGGGTTGTTCTACAATCACTGTTAAGGTAGATTCTGAGCCAATGTTCCTTCTAATTTTTTACATCCTTGTGTAGAATGAATTTTGTTATGTGCACCAATCTGGACGTGATGTGTGGTGGGGGTTGGGCTGAGGAGTTTGGAGTGTGGGAGGGGACTCAGGGCTGGGGCAGAGGATTGTGGTGCCGGGGGCGAGGGCTTCAGTGGGGGTGAGGGCTCGGGGATGGGGATGAGCGGTTTGCGGTGCGGGAGGGGGCTCAGGGCTATGGCAGAGGGTTTGGATGCGGGAGAGAGATAGTGAGGGCTCCAGCTGGGGGTGCGGGCTTTGAGGTAGGGATGAGGGGGTTGGGGTGCAGGCGGCCCCGGGACTGCGATGGGGAGAGAGGACTCCCCCTGGCCCTCTGTTGCCACAGCAGCCCGGAGCCAGGGGGAGAGGCTCTGGGGCTGGGGGCCAGGGGAGAGGCGCCTCTCTACGCTCACTGCACGGCCCTTGATAGCCTGCTATGCAGCCGTGCAGCTTAGAGGGGATTTAGCTCCAAGCCCATGTCCACATTAATCTGCATGTGAGTCACCTGCAATGGAATGAACATGTGCAGTCACTCGAAGAAGAAAAAATGGTTACCTATCTTTCTGTAACTGCTGTTCTTTGAGGTATATTGCACATGTCCATTCCATGACCCACCCTCATTCCCATCTCTATCTGAGTCTACCCAATAAGAAGGAACTGAGGGAGGTAGAGGGCTGTTCCATCCTCTTATACCTGCACGCAGTGGCACACAACAGCAGAGGGCACTTGAGTCACCGCGACAGTTAACCCTGAGGGAAAAAGTTCTCCAACAGCTGTGCACAAGGTGTGGAATGGACATGTGCAACACATCTCGAAGAACAAGAGTTACTGAAAGATACGAGGCTCTGTCCCTGAGACAGAAAGATTAATGGGGTGTCAAGAGCCATGTAAAAACCATCCTGAAGTTTTCAAACTTCAGAAATTGCTTCAGCCCCTTCCACTGGTTGTGGTCAAAGATTACAATGACAAATAGCTGCTGGACATAGTTGCCCACAAATACCTCATCCATTTTCATTCTTTGCCCCCCTACTCCAGGTCATTAGTCACAGATGCATCAAGAAAGGGCTGGGGACTAGGGCTCTTAACCGCTTTAAAAAATTAATCGCAATTAATTGGCTGATTAAAAAAATTTATCGCACTGTTAAACGATAATAGAATACCATTAATTTAAATATTTTGGATGTTTTCTACATTTTCAAATATATTGATTTCACTTACAAAGTGTACAGTGCTCACTTTATATTTATTTTTATCACAAATATTTGCAATGTAAAAAACAAAAGAAATAGTATTTTTCAATTCACCTAATACAAATACTGTAGTGCAATCTCTTTATCATGAAAGTTGAACTTACAAATGTAGAATTATATACAAAAAAACCTACATTCAAAAATAAAACAATATAAAACTTTAGAGCCTACAAGTCCACCCAGTTCAGTTTCTTGTTCAGCCAATCGCTCAGACAAATAAGTTTGTTTACATTTGCAGAAGATAATGCTGCCCGCGTCTTGTTCAAAATGTCACCTGAAAGTGAGAACAGGTGTTCTCATGGCACTGTTGTAGCTGGCATCACAAGATATTTACATGCCAGATGTCCTAAAGATTCATATGTCCCTTCATGCTTCAACCACCATTCCAGAGGACATGCGTCCATGCTGGTGACGGGTTCTGCCCGATAACAATCCAAAGCAGTGCAGACCAAGCCATTTTCATTTTCATCATCTGAGTCAGATGCCACCAGCAGAAGGTTGATTTTCTTTTTTGGTGGTTCGGGGTCTATAGTTTCCACATCGGAGTGTTGCTCTTTTAAGACTTCAGAAAGCATGCTCCACACTTCGTCCCTCTCAGATTTTGGAAGGCACTTCAGATTCTTAAACCTTGGGTTGAGTGCTGTAGCTATCTTTAGAAATCTCACATTGGTACCTTCTTTGCGTTTTGTCAAATCTGCAGTGAAAGTGTTCTTAAAATGAACATGCTGAGTCATCATCTGAGACTACTGTAATATGAAATATATGGCATAATGCAGGTAAAATAGACCCGGAGACATACAATTCTCCCCCAAAGTGTTCAGTCACAAATTTAATTAATGCATTTTTTTTAATGAGCTTCATCAGCATGGAAGCATGTCCTCTGGAATGGTGGCCAAAGCATGACAGGGCATACGAATGTTTAGCATATCTGGCATGTAAATACCTTGCAATGCCAGCTACAAAAGTGCCATGTGAACACCTGTTCTCACTTTCTGGTGACATTGTAAATAAGAAGTGGCCAGCATTATCTCCCATAAATGTAAACAAACTTGGTTGTCTTAGCGATTGACGGAATGAGAAGTAGGACTGAGTGGACTTGTGGGCTCTAAAGTTTTGCATTGTTTTGTTTTTGAGTGCAGTTATGTAACAAAAAAATCTACATTTGTAAGTTGCACTTTCATGATAAAGAGATTGCACTACAGTACTTGTATGAGGTGAATTGAAAAATACCATTTCTTATGTTTTTATCATTTTTACAGTGCAAATCTTTGTAATAAAAACAATATAAAGTAATCAGTATACACTTTGTATTCTGTGTTGTATTTGAAATCAATACATTTGAAAACGTAGAAAAACATCCAAAAATATTTAGTAAATTTCAATTGGTATTCTATCATTTAACAATGCAATTAAAACTGTGATTAATTGTGATTAATTTTTTTGAGTTAATCACATGAGTTAACTGCAATTAATCGACAGCCCTACTGGGAACCCTATTTGAACCATCTATAGATACCAGTGGCATGGTCCCCAGCGGACATGGAACTTCATATACATGTCTTAGAACTCAGATGCTTCAGACTGATGTGTGTGGCATTCCTTCATGCCCTGCAACACTTGGTAATGCCAATATTGACAGTCATCCTGGGTGTTAATGGAATCGATGGGTAGGAGTCTTTGTCTTCCTTCTGCAGTGGGATCAGGGCCTCCTATATACCTTCTCACTGATTCCATTAATTCCAGGTTGCTTGTCAAAGCCAGACAAGACCTGGTCATGTTTATTCTAATAACTCACTACTGGCTGAGGCAGTTTTGGCTGACAGACCTGTTACAGACGTCCACACACCCACCTGTCAGGCTTCCACACTGCCCACACCTATTGTCACAAGTTCAGGATCAATAGTCTAGTCAGACCCAAAATCACTGCAACTGACAGCATGTATGTTGGCTGGTTGAGCACCATGGAATGGCATTGTTCCTCACATTTTCAAGAAATCCTGGCACAAAGCAAGTCTCTATCCATGAGAGAGGCTTACTGCTCCAAATGGAAAAGATTCTCGATATGGACAGCCCAATGCTAGTGCAGGCCCCAAACAAAAGATTCTTCACTGTTTGCTGAAGTTAAAACATTCTGGGCTTTCATTTAGTTCATTGCAGCACTATTAATGTGTCATCCACCAATCCAGTCACTCATCCGACAACATCCAAGTGTCTTAAGGACCTAATGCATGCTTATCCACCAGTTAGAGAACCTACTCCAGCATGGGATCTTAACATTGTTCTTCTAAAGATTATAGAGTCCCTCTTTGAGCCACTCTTGGAGTGCTCCATTCACTGTCTTACTCTCAAAACTGTCCTTTTGGTAGTGGTGACCTTGATCTGAAGAGTGAGTGAGCCTCAGGCATTCCTGGCAGCACCTCATATTGACAAGGTGGTACTGAGACTTCATGCAAAATTCATTCCAAATCAATTAACTTACATGTGTTCTTTCCCAAATCACCTCCCACACAAGGAGAGAAGAATCTACACATTGTAGAGATATCCAGAGCTCTGTGATGTTACATGGACAGAACCAAATATTTTAGACTGCCCCACATCTACTTGTGACCGTAACTGGCCACTCCAAGGCCTATGCTATTTCATGTCAAGGATTGTCAAAATTGGTAACTCATATCTCGCTGTGTTACCACCTGGCTAGTATTCCTCTCCCACTGACCTATTAAGGCTCCCTCCACCAGAGCCCAAGTGACCTCCTCGGCCTGCTTCTGAAATCTGTGAGTACCTGAAATCTGCAAGGCAGCTATGAGGAGCAACCCTCTCATATTTGTCAATTCTTATGCACTGGACATAACTGCTAGATCAGATGCCAAGTTTGGGAGAGCAGTACTCCTATCTTTATTCAGCTGATGCTCCTCATTTCCATCATCATCTTCTTGCCAGTCCCCTATAGTGGGATCCACACTGATACATATGCAAAGATGAGAACCATTACTTACCTTCCAGTAACTGTGGTTCTTTGAGATGTTTTAGTTGGTGTGGATCCCAAAGCCTGCCTCCAATTCTGCTTTCTGAGTCCTCAGCTACACAGGCTTTGAATTGCAAGGGAACCGAGGGAGGTCTCAACCTTTATGCCTTCACACAAGGAGACACTAGACACATGCATAGCCTGGGCCAACATTGCTATTCAAAAGATTCCAAGCTGATATGTCTGAGGTGCATGCAGACCTACAGTGGAATCCATGCTGACTACAACATCTTGAAGAACCATAGTTACTGTAGGTTACTAACCATTCTTTCTGAAAACATCAAAACAGTGGACCCCATTTACAACAGTTGTTAATTTTATACTTGTGGCCTAAACAATCGTATGGTGCAAAATTGAGCAGCAAAGGCCCACTATTTAGACGTTCATAGTATAACCTGTGAAATACCACAGATCGCAGCTCTGTAACAAGAACAGCAATTTCTTCTATATCACACGCTTTGAGAAAAGTGGAATATTTACCATTAGATTCTAATTTATTTTGTGATGCTGTTGTTTTCATACCAAGACTTCACAGTCTCTCTGACAATATTACCCGTATCCAAATGTTGGTATATTTAACTGCTTTATTGCTCAAAGTAAAAGTTTATCAAGCCCATTGGTAATTCAGTGACTTTTGTTATTTAGTATAAACTTGTACGTTTAAATATTTTTCACAATTACTATTTTAAAATATTAAAATTACATCAGTGTCTTTTTATGAAGAATATTGAATTAAACATTCTTCTTGTAGTCCTGATGGCCAAACTGAGTGATGTTATGAAGAATGCAGAGTCTTATCTATATTTCACCTTACACTTGAAGATGATGAGTCACATTTATATACTTCCCTGTTCTGAGTCTCACATACAGTTACTAAAGAGCCATAATGTCAAATCAGAAGAAGTAATTTCAGCTTGGATAAGATGACATTGTTACCTACTAAAGAGCAAATCATCGGCAAAGATGGGTTGTAGATATAGCTTTAAATTCTATGGTACGAGTACATTGGGGTTATTTTCCTAATCTCTCAAAATGATTGGTGCCATATGTTTTGAAATTGTTGCAATGTTGTTAATGTATAAGAGAGCTCAAAAAGAAACCAACTTTATGCATTAACCTTGCTGAATAGTTATATTTAAAAATTATGAGAGTAAAGTGAAACCAGATGGACTGAGCAGAGTTGACAGCATCTTTCTGAGTGATGAAATTGCTATTGATTTATGACAAATGCCAGTAAAAGCAGGCAGGGACTGTTTTGTTGCTGTCAGACAAGAACTGAAAGTAGGCAGGTTTTGTTATCAATCATTTGTTGTCGGTGTAAGACAGTGGCAGGCTGTTATAATTGATTTGATGGCTCCGTCTCACTTGAGCTCTAGTGGCCACCACAGATTGTGGCAATGCAATGGTGCAGAGAATTGACATGAAAAGGAAGTGACATGACTTCTCAGAGGTAAAGTTATATGATTTAAAGGGGTATGTTTATCAAAACATTTCATAAACCAAAATTTTGAGATGCAGTTGTTGATAGAATACAAAGATTTGAGTTTAATCTGGCAGTGTATTTTTTTATATGTTCTGTCATTCAGTGAATAGATATTTTATGGCCTTAAAGGATTTGCATGAATAAACACTTAATTCCCTGTCATCCCCCCGCCTTCTTTGCCCCGGATAACAACTGACATGCAATTGTTCTGATGGAAAGGGCTGCATTGTTTATTAACATACAGATTTGACTTGCTGGGAATCTTTATGTTCTGGTACCGCATCAGTCCCAGTTCTGTCTGCAGTGAACATATGACATGAGTACCCATTCTGGTCTTCTCTCATAAGCTGCCTTTCTTTCAGTAAAACAGAAAACAAAAGTACCGAGGCTAGCATTGATTGTCGGAGCGGTGCACTGTGGGTAGCTATCCCGCAGTCCCCACTGCCCATTGGAATTATGGGTTAAGCTCCCAGTGCATGATGGGGCAAAAACATTCTCATGGGTGTTTCTAGGTGTGTGTCGTCACTCGTTCGTCCCTCCATGAAAGCTACGGCAAATGCCATACTGCCAGCAGACGGTGCAGTACGGTGCACCGCCTGTCTCCTGGTACTATGAATCCACCTCGCATGTCCTCTTGTCTTTCTATCTACTCTTTTATCTAACCATTTCCCACCTTTTTTCGGCCACCGTGAACTGAGCAGCACAGCGTCCGCCGCAAACTCTGCTCTCCTGCTCTTGCAGCACTAGCAAATTTCTCCATGTTGTCGGTCCTGTGCTCCCGTGGAAGCTACAGAAGGCAACCATTTCCCGCTGTTTTTTGGCCATCGTGAACTGAGCCGCACAGCTTCCACCACAAACTCTGCTCTCCCGCTCTTGCAGCTCTAGTGAGCTTCCTGCCTTCGTGAAAGCTACAGAAGACAACCATTTCCCGCCTTTTATCGGCCATCTTGAACCGAACAGCTCTCCTACGTTTCGTGCCCTTTTTCCGGGATTACCTGTGCAGGCACCATAGCGCAGCAAGCATGGAGCCCGCTAACATCTCTGCTGCAGTTTTGACCATTGTAAATACCTTACGCATTATCCAGCAGTATGTGCAGTACCTGCAAAACCAGGTGAGGAAGTGACAACAGCGTGATTACTATACTGATGAGGACATGGACACAGGCGTTCCTAGATGCACGGCATGTGACGATTGGGAGATCATGGTGGCGTTAGGCCAGGTTCATGCCGTGGAACGCTGATTCTGGGCCCGGGAAACAAGCACAGACTGGTGGGACCGCATAGTGTTGCAGGTCTGGGATGATTCCCAGTGGCTGCGAAACTTTCGTATGCGTTGGGCCACTTTCATGGAACTTTGTGACTTGCTGTCCCCTGCCCTGAAGTGCAAAGACACCAAAATGAGAGCAGCCCTCACAGTTGAGAAGCGAGTGACCATAGCACTGTGGAAGCTTGCAACACCCGACAGCTACTGGTCAGTCGGGAATCAGTTTGGAGTGGGCAAATCTACTGTGGGGGCTGCTGTGCTGCAAGTAGCCAACACAATCATTGACCAGCTGCTATCAAGGGTAGTGACTTTGGGAAATGTGCAGACCATTGTGGATGGCTTTAATGCGCTGGGATTCCCTAACTGCGGCGGGGCGATAGACGGAACGCATATCCCTATCTTGGCCCCAGCACACCGGGGCGGCCAGTACATAAACCACAAGGGCTACTTTTCCATGGTGCTACAAGCACTGGTGGATCACAAGGGACTTTTCACCGACATCAACGTGGGATGGCCGGGAAAGGTGCATGACGTTCGCATCTTCAGAAACTCTGCTCTGTTTGAACAGCTGCAGGAAGGGACTTACTTCCCAGACCAGAAAATTACTATTGGGGATGTTGAAATGCCTATAGTTATCCTTGGGGACCCAGCCTACCCCTTAATGCCATGGCTCATGAAGCCGTACACAGGCACCCTGGACAGTAGTAAAGGGGGGAGGGATATCTCAGTGGTTTGTGCATTGGCCTGCTAAACCCAGGGTTGTGAGTTCAATCCTTGAGGGGGCCATTTAGGGATCCAGGGCAAAAATCTGTCTGGGGATTGGTCCTGCTTTGAGCAGAGGTTTGGATTAGATGACCTCCTGAGGTCTCTTCCAACCCTGATATTCTATGATAGTTGAACTGCTCCCTTGTGTTCCACAAGTGCTTGCTCTTCTAATTGCCCTGTTGTCTGGCTGTGCGAAATTGGCCGCCAGGCGAGTTGCCTTAACCTCCTACCCCGCCATAAACGTCTCCCCCTTACTCTCACAGATATTGTGGAGCACACAACAAGCAGCAATTACAATTGGAATATTGGTTGTGCTGAGATCTAACCGAGTCAGTAAACTGCAACAGCACGCTTTCAAATGTCCAAAAGCACATTCTACCACCATGCTGCACTTGCTTAGCCTATAGTTTTTTCGAATTAACTCAGCTAATTCTGAAATAACCGACTAGTGTAGACCAGGGCTTAGGCTTCTAAGAGCCTATGGGTGTGTCTGCACTGCATCTGCGAGCAGGTGTTCCAGTCCAAGTAGGCAGACTCATGCTAGCTCCATTCAATCCAGTGCACTAAAAATAGCAGTGTGGACACTACATGCATCTGTGCTCAGGTGGCTAGCCTGAGCTGCCACCAAAGCTGCAACTTCTACACTGTTATGTTTAATGCACTAGCTCAAGCATAGCTTGTGCATGTGTGTCCACCTGGACTGGGAGGCTTGCTCCCAGGTTGCAGAGTAGACATACCCTAATCACTTTTAAAAATGAGGCTTAGGCTCATAAGTTACTATGCCTTGCAAACCAGAACAGAGCAACACTCAGACGTGTGCTAACCCATTGGGGGCCCTAAGCAGAAATATTTCCCCACCGCCACCACAATCAACACATAATAAAAAAGTGAATAGGGGACTCCCTTGAGCTGCTCAGGGCCCTAAGCAATTGCTTAGTTTGTTTATGCCTAGCGCCAGCTCTGGCAACACCCGAATACCTTTAAAAATCTGGGCCTTAAAGCTTGGACATTCCAAAACTTGCAGTCACAGGACAATCCAGACAAAGAAACGGTTATGTGGCTAGACCTAGCTCTGATGTATTTCAAATGGGAGCAGGTTCTGGAGGGTCATCAGTTATAATAATGTATCTGGTGCTGTATGCTTACATTGTGCTTTACAAATATAAAGTAAAACACATTCTCAACAAGGTAAGGCGGAAGAGAGGAGAGATGATTGGTGGAAAAAAGGATTCCTTAAAAAACTGGATTTTTAAAAGATGGTGGAGCTTGGTAGACAGGAAGTGTAACTCTATTTCAGTCATGGATTTGCATGATAGAACACCTAAAGCCAAGAACGCAAAATGGCACAAAAGGAGCAGTAAATTAAGAGAACTGAGAGAAATCTGGGAAGTCAGTGAGGAAATAGGAAGAATTGAGATCAGAGATGTAAGAGGCAAGAATACATAGGGCTTTGAAGATGAAGACAATGAACTTCGATTTCTAGAGTTGAGGACCCGTACTAAGGACACTGCCCAGTTCCCACAAACTCATGGGACAGGTAGCTGAAACCCGTCTGCTAAAAGGACAAAGAGTTCCTGAGAAAACTGGGATCTAAACCATGTAAGACTTTATAGATACTGATCAGCTCCTTGAATTTTATCCAGAAGTGAGTTGGCAGCTAATGTAAATGCAAGAACACATGTAATATGAGTCTGCAAAAGATTGAGTGAATCTCTCCCAATGCATCTATAAACTCTGAGTACCTGAATAAAGCTCCGACAGAGGAAATGATGCATTTGTTTTCTCTGGCTTTGACATGGCTCTTATCTAATGAGAGTTACCACCCAAAATCCAATTAATCTTACCTATGAAGAATAAGAAGCAGGTAGCTCTGAAACCTGCCAAAGACAATCTGGGTTAATGATTTGAGCTTTGAAGATGCAATAGTGCAGTAAAGGAGCTTGTGATCTCCACCACAGATGAGGCATAGGAATATCAAAACTGCTTGTGTCAGAGATGATTTATTTGATGTATTTAAACCAGTTGTTCTCTAGCCTGCTCCCCATTTATTTAGTCTGTTATATTTCACCATTAAACCATGGTGATCTCCATGCTTGTTTTCATAAGCAAGACAAGTTTATTCCCCAGTGAATTTTGTAGTACCCTGAGTTCCATCAGTCTTCTAGGGTGCACAATCAGTATATGATCAGTATAGACATGGCACTGTACTAACTGATCTAACTGTGACTTAAATATCTAAGATGGCTGCTTTATACTGACTGTACATTTATTATACTACTGATTTCTAACTCTATTAGGAATACCTTGCTTATGAAAGCTGCTTATGACCAACACCCCCTGCCAATTCCCATCTCCTGCTTGGTTTTTCATCTTTTCCCTTTGTGTTTGCTCACCACATCTTACTGTCAACACAACACTGGAATGGGACAAAATTTCAGAAACCTTTTACCCTTCAGCACTATTCTGGGTTCTCTTCTCTTCAGGAACATCTGAAATTACCCATACAACTGTAATCTTAAACAAAACCAGGTTTGTTTATTAATAACCGAGAGAAAATGGAATTAAAAGATATGTCTAGATTTATACTTTCCATAAACTAAACTGCATAAAGCACTTTCAGCTTACAGAGAAAAAAAGAAAAGTGAATAACTTACATCTCATTGTCCGAAACCAATATAGGTTTGAATGAGTATTTGAGTGAAGGAGGAAAATTGAAGCAAAAACAGATTGCAATTCAAAACATGTGGTTGTTTATTAATGGGGAATGGATTACAACTTGGGCTGGGGAGGAGTACTTTTACCAACTAGCAATACTATCAGAGCAAAATATTCACACAACTCTAATTAAAATAGGAACAAGTGATCAACCAAAAGTATCACCAGAACAGCAATATATATATGTGTCTTGAAACAGTCTATTTACATCCAACAACGAAGAACCGAATAATCTATAATCAACTGTTCACTAAAAACCAGAACAGACATACAAAACTGAGTAAACTGCACATGCATTAATTGAATCCCATAAAATACACCAACTGACCACAACAGCAATTAATACAACAATTCACCCCCTATATACTATACACGAGATTTGGTACCAAGTAAGGGAGGAGAAAAAAGGAAAGAGGCCAAGCAAACAGAATATTTACGAAAATTAAAATGCACATGCCACACTCCAGGCACAGCTGACCAGCAGTACAGACTCCAGAGGCATGACGGGATGTAATCCGAAACGACACAACACGAGCCGGCTAAATCCGGAGGAGACCCTGGCTGAAAGGGTGGTCAGGCCTTTCAGCTAACACGCGGACACTCCTACTGATTTTGGCGAGGGACATAGTTTTATTCGAAAACCCTTACTCGTGCCAGCATTTGATTGGTCCCCAACTCCTACACCAACCGGGTTCCAAGCTGGTGCTCTCTACGTCAACAGGTACTGCACCCGGCACACTAAGTTTATGCACACGACACGCCGGTATTGTAGCACATGGTACCAATGTGACCTACAATTGACCAGGCAGAAGGTTCGAGAGTAGGCACACGGCACCAGGATGGTGCACACGACACCAATGTGTTGCACACGACACCAATGTGACCTTTTGACTGACAATTGGCCATCCTGACGCTATGTCTGAGCATAGGGTTGCGACACTCATAAAACCAATCTCCTTTCTCTAAACACCCTTTGGTCAGCCTATCTTGCTAACTAGGTACCAGCTTTTCACAGTGTCCCAAGCTCACTCTCATTAAATCTTTTCAGCTGAGTCACCTTATCTGTTCTAACAGCACTATGTTAAAACGCATTAGGAAACTTTTAATGCTCACCAGCAGGGTCTACATGGACCAACTAATACACAACATGTTAGTGCACTTTAGAAATCACCCCCCCATAATGTGCATTATCCCATAGTGCAGACAAGCCCTTGGATTGACAGGCTGTTTCTTGAACAGCAGTCTTGTACTTAGGAGCTGCTCTTTATAGCTAGACCCATTAAGAGACATCACAGGAGCAGGAAGGGAAGCTGGGGGGCTTTCAAGGACCAGCAGCCGCTTTACCTGCCGCAACAGAAATGTATTTGCATCGGAGGGAAAAGCAGTGCAAAGCTGGAGTCATTTAGCTTTTCCCATCCCTCTTGCTCCACTACTCTGTACCCCACTTTACATTAGTGTGTTACCCTCTTCACCTTGCTGAACCCATTCTCTAGGTCGGGAAGCCCTGTTTTAGATGCTTGGAGAAATTCATCTATAGTTGAAGTCTCTAAAATTGCTGTAGCTAAAGAAATGACAATACTGTTTACACATGAGTTCATTAAAACTTTCAAAGAAATCTTAACACAGATGGAAAATTTCCTTAGCCAGTATCTTGCCTTCTAGTACAAACTGGCAAGATTGCTTTCTGGTTTGTTCAGTAAATCACCGTGTTAGGCATACTGTATTTTCTATGAATGACACCTTATTTGCATCCCATAGGGTGGTTCTTCTCAACGAATAGAGTCCACCTTCTCCTACTCTAGACTGCTGGTCATATTTTGTTCAAAATATTCTATCTTGCATATAGTATTCTACTCTTGGGTTTTGAACTATATAAACTCTTCATCTAGCTGACTAGGAGGAAGACATTTGAGAGCCTTTAATTTGTATTTACATATAATTGTCCATCCATTCACAGATTTAGTTTTAGTGCTTTCTTATAGATAATTTCTCTTGTTTCTTTTATCTCTAATTTAAGCCCTCTTTCCCCCCCCCCTTCTTTTAAATGTAATTGAGGGAGCTATAGTACTGCATTACCAAGTCTTGCACTTTATAGTTTGCCTCAGGAGTGTTTAAAGGAACAATTTTAACTTGAAATCTAGTTTTAGGTTCTACACCTGCCCAAGTGTGCACTATTGCCAGTTTTTGTGGTTTTATAATCACATTTTCTTATGTTCAAAAAGGATTTTCCTCTCCCCTACTGCTTCATCAAAGATCAATAGAAAAGAGAAAACTGGCAAACTTCTTAAGTAAAGGAAACTTATACACCAAATGCTTTCAAATTCATGAAGTAAACAAACTTTCAGTTACACTAATCTAAGGTGTTACTGGTAACAATAGTAGTTATATTTGCAAGGATTAATGTGATTTTTAAGTTGACTGTGGCCCTCTAAACTACTTATTTCTCACTACATGTGTTTGAAAAACAAATCCATCGAGTGGCATAAATAAACAGTAAAGAAGGGAGCGGAAAGCAACTAATCCTTGTTAAGAGCTTTGGAGTTTGTAGCGATCACTTGTGAAGACCCTTGGTTTCATCTCTCATTCATTTTAATGACCTCTCATTACTTTTTAGTATCTTAAAAGGAACTGAGCATGAAATATGACTTCACATTTTAGATGCTGCATAATGTAAGAAACTTGAATGGACAACAGGTTTCTATGCCATTATAAAGTTCTACACCTGACAGCTTTGTAAATGTTCATGTTCTCCATGAATGAAATTATATTTATCCCTCTTCTTAAAGGTGCCAATTGTGATTACGTATGACTTCAAACAGAGCTATACCAAACATACTGGATGAAAAATTAGCGATATAAGCAAATCATTCCAAACAATATATAGAATACCACATGATGTGTTATTTTTAATGTTTTCAAATAATATGGATTAAATCTCTATCTGTTGGCTAGAGTAGTATAATTTTAGGCATGTATTTTCAAGGAGTCTAAGGGAGCCAGTAACCCAACTCCCAGTAAAAGACAAGGGCAGCTGGACACCTTGCAACCTTAGATTGCTTTGAAAACCCAAGACTTAGTGGCCAGTATGTTGGTATCTTTAGAGTAAACCGCTGGGCAAAAATCTGTATTTTCACTTATCGGTCCTTCAGCCCTCCAGAGAGAGCGCCCAGTCACAACACATCATTTGTGTTGTTCTGGCCAGTCCTTCAGCCCCCCACTGGCCAGGCTGTCAGAGGCAC
The DNA here is from genome assembly GCF_002925995.2 of Terrapene triunguis. Classification (NCBI taxonomy): domain Eukaryota; kingdom Metazoa; phylum Chordata; order Testudines; family Emydidae; genus Terrapene; species Terrapene triunguis. The sequence continues at coordinate 9,199,864 of NW_020664368.1, read as the reverse complement.
TGGACACCCAATTGGCATAGTGCACCACAGCCCAGAACCCCTGAGCGATCCACCAGCCTCAGCTTCTGAAGTAGCTGGGATTACAGGCATGTGCCACGGCACCCGACCACTTTCATATTAATTCTATAAAAATAAAATGTGATGTACATATTTCCTATACTCATTATACATGTGCATATAATGTGTACATGGAATCCCCAAATGAAATAAAAAAACAAATCTTATTTAGAAGACCTCATAGTTTCCTGTTGTAGAAGATCTCATCTCTAATCTTTTGGGGTTATGGTTGTCTTCATAACTATAACGGGAGAATATAGAGTCATGTTTTTAGAGAGGTTAATTCTTTTTTGTCTGTTTTTTAAACTTTATTTCCTCTAGTCTTAAAACACTCAAACTGCACATAGGTTTTTCCACAAGGTGGAACTGCAGTTTTACTACTGTGTGCATTTCCTGTAAATGCTAGAAAATTTCACATTCAACTCTTACTAGCAGAAAACCAAAACCACACGTTTTGCTGTAGCTGCACAAGTTTACACACAACATTTAAGAAAAAGGTGGAAAAGTGAACATCCTTGCCTGGTGGCTCCCACTTGAAATGTAGAGAAAATATTTTCATTCTTCACCACTGATGCCAAAGAACCCTTATATAACATGTTGATGCAGTATATAGAGAGAAAGGTTGGTCCAGTAGAGTACTAGTCTGAAACTCGAGACACCCAAGTTCAATTCCCTGCTCTATAATAGAATTCCTGTGACACCTTGGGCAAGTCATTTAGTGTCTCTGTGCCATACTTCCCCCTTTGTACAGCTGAGGATAAATGTTATTTCTTTACTTCACAGGGGAGTTATGAGGATAAACTAGTTAAAGATTATTAGGCACTTAGATATTACAATAGTAGGAGTCATATAAGTAACTATGATAGACAGATGCCTATTCAAAGCCAAATTTATTTAGTACCACCAATAGATAAGATTATCTAATCCTAATGAAAGCTTTTTCTAAATCTAAAATCAATATTCTCATTGAGGGGATGATGCCTGATGAATGTGATGTATGATTTTGTGCACGTTATTAGCTACTCTCCTTCCCTTCATAACTAAAATTATAGCATCCATTCTCCTTCATGTTTTGCAAGGAAGCATGGGGAGCTCATATGATTTTTCTGCTCCTTTTCTAAGGCACTTTATCGTTTGGGTCAGATTTTCAAAAGTGCATCGTACCCAGCAACTCATATTGGTCTTATACGATCCTGTGGGTGAATAGTTTTGAAAATCTGGTCATTTCAATTAGGTGTCTGTGTGTGGGTTGAGCTTTTTTGAAGATATGAGCCCAATTTGGTGCAGCTGTGAACAGCAGGTTGTGTTCAAAATGACACAGAGATATGCAGTACAGGTTACAGGGAAACTACAGGGACTTATTGAACACGATACACCATTGTTTGTTTACCTTAATAAAAGCTCTTTCTAGTTTTCACCATATGCATTTCTTGGCTCCTTTTTGGTCCAGCAGGTAGATGGTATCAGCAGTGCATAAGTACTCATAGGATCAGACTGCTAAATGTAGCATATTCTGAAACTATACAAACAAAACAATTACAATATACAGTATAAAATACTACAGAAGCATTAGACCAATGCATTTTATTGTGAAGAGGACGTGTAATCATTCAAGCACAAGTCATTGTAGTTATACAGTAATTTAATTATTTCTGAGTCTACACGAATTATGCTAACTTGTGCATTCTGAAGTGTATTAATAATAATGAGTATAGGTGTGGATTGTAAAATTCACAAGACACTTGCACCATTGCAAATACAGAACAGAAATATTTATCCAACACTTCTGCCTTTTTGCATTATTATTGATAATTCTACCATTTTCACCTATTAGTGGACTAATAGCATTGTATGATTCTTTTTCTTCCTAAAAATTCCTTCTTCTTATCCTTAAGTCTGGTGGCCAAAGATCCTTCTCCTTGTGCCTCTTTGCGTCCCTTAGCAATTTTTCTCAATTCCTAGCTTCTGATATATTACTATTACTGATATTAATTACTGTCAACTTCCCCTTTCTTCCATTTAAAAAAAAAAATCTATAGTTGCCTTCACTTCCCCTCTAAATGAGGTGATTTTTTTAACTCTTCCTCAATTGTGAGATTGTGGCTTTTGGGGCATCTAGTAATGTGTTCTTCAATAATTCTCAATTATCATTCAAGCTTTTCTGATTAAATTCTTCCTCCCAGGTGATTTGGCTGATAATTGTTGATAATTGGCCCTTTTAAAGCACTCTGTGTGTGTGTGTGTGTGTGTGTGTGTGTGTGTGTGTATATATATATATATATAGATATATATATAGAGATATATATAGTGTTCTGTGCTTTATTCTGTTTGCACATTATAAATGTGATCAAGTCATGAGCATTTGTACCGTAGTGGGAAAAAACCACCCTCCTGAACGACAAAAGTTTTAACACCAAAAAGTGCCAGTGTGGACAGTGCTTCGTGAGCGGGAGCCGTTCTCGCGGCGACGAAGCTACTGTCCCTCATTCAGGGTGGTTTTATTTTGTCACCAGGAGATCTCTCTCCCAGACACAAAGAGCGGTTACACAGCACACCTTACAATGGCGCAGCTGCAGCGGCACAGCCATGCTGTTGTAAGGTGCACAGTGTAAACATAGCCTTAATGTTAACAGTCTCTCCGCACTGGAGATAAATTTAGTCTGACCTTAAGTTAACCTCTGGTGTCCCAAACCAAGGCTCTTGTCAGGGTTGGACAGATCTCCCTGGCCTTGTCTTAGCAAAGGGACAGCAAATGAACCTCACCCTATGTGATTTGGCTGGGTTTTTGTTAATCTACTCTCTGCAGTTCATAGCAAGCTGCAGCAGAGCATATGAATAGGTCTTCCAACAGGGGCCACTTTACAGGGCTCTCTCCCCACTCCCCCTGCTCTCAACCTGGCCTGCCAATGTCATTGTTTCAGGCTATCTGAGGAAGGTCTGCACATGGAGGGGGAGAGAGAAAAGAAGAGACTTGAATGAGCTAATTATTGAGTGCAGCAAGCCAGAGCCATTGCCATCTTAATGTCAAATTTCCACTCCTTCTGTGTCAGAGGGAGGAGGTAGGAAAGAATAACCATCCCTGGAAAGGAAAAGAACCCCTGTTGTCCTATAAAGAATCCTTCTTTGTGAAGAGAAGAGACAGAGAAAATTCCTCATCCCCTAGGAGAGGAATATGGAGAGTATATGAAGAGTGAGACTGTGAATGATTGGACATGTTAATGAAGCAATGCTTTAGTGTGTGAGGGGAGTTTACATTGCTGAGTGAGTAACTGAATGATTGGGGTGGCAGAGGAGGATCACCATTTTATTTTCTTCAGCTAGAGAACCATATGCTGGAAGAGAAACTCATGTTCCCTGCTGCTTTGTGTCATTGTTTGCTTTAATCTGAGGCGGGCAATCTTTTATTGTGGTCCATGGATCACCAGTCATTCACGGAACTCATCCTTGTGATTTAAAGAATGAATTATTTTGGGAACCAAGCAGTGGGGAATTCTGCATGTGATTATTAAAAAAAATTAAAATGCTAGCTACAGGACCATTAAAATCTGTTCTCTAAAACCTAATAAAACAAATCACTAACTATACAAGGATGGGGGGAATTGGCAGAGAAGAACTGGTGAAAGAAACAGGGGGCTCTAATAGATCCTCACTGTGCCCTGTTCCTACATTTTGTACTTCACATTACATATAAAATTTGCCATCCACTGTTTTGAGCTTGCTTTGATAAGGATCCACATTGTTTTCATCTCTTAAGATTTGTTGGACCTTTAATGTTGGTTTAACAGACTTTTCATTTGAGATTACCTCATTAATTTTGTTCTGTGCAAGAACAAATCGACTTAGGGTATTTATAAATCTTCAGAGTATAACCATGTCTACTTATTCTACAGGTAGGAATTTTTAAGTAGAAGAATTATCAAAAAAGAGAGATTTTCTAGATATGAATATTGCACAGGTTCATAAGATGGATTTTCATTGGTAGCAACAGATTGAGGTTTAGTTACAGTAATGCTCATATTTATTGCACTCTATTTTACACTATCACTCTGACTTTATAACACACTTAGCAAATTTTAAGTAAGAGCTGTGTGCAACTATTCTAGATACTTCCCCTATAAAATTTATTTTTCCTGTCATACCTCCATCTTCTCTGGAGTTACTACTAATATAACATTCCTTTTCCTCTTTCATTTACACTATGTACGTTTTATCTTCTGATTCTGATACTAATTAAAGATTTAAAAAGTGAACGTTTATACACCATGCAAAGGATCAAAGACTGTTTTCTGCACCAAATCCATATAGGCATTATTGATCATTCTATTTCTCTGTCTGGTTCTCTTTGATTCTGTGGAGAGTGAAATGCTTGTGTGTGTATTTTCATTTTGTACTATGAATTAAATATAAATAAATTACATTTTTCCTAATTACATTTATGATGGAGTGTAATAGGGGCCCGCTCCACCGCACTCTTCTTCATTTCTAGTTCCTTCCACCAATATCACCACAGTCCCTGTGCAACAGTCTATTTACAATATTAAACGAGCTTTTGGCCCTCTCACCCAAGACCTGAGGGGTACAGAGGTCTCCCTATTTTGAGCCCTCTGTGTGACTAGGCCAAGTTAGCCCTACTCCTTCCTCTCTTTTTCTCCCCCTGCACTTCCTTCCTGTGCCTCTTTCTATCAGCACTAGGCTGATGGGGGGCAATAGAATGTTTACCCCACGGAGCCCACTAGCCTGATTAGATCATTACCCCAATCAGCTTCTCCTGGGCACTAATTAGCCTCCACGTTATCAGAGTGCAGGCTCACCTACTCACTCCCTGCACTCTTTTTCCTTTTCTTACTGTGGATGGCAGAGCTTAGGCCCTTCAGAGTATTTTCCTTATAGTGACACTAGTAAAACTTGTATTGCTTTGTGTTCTGTTTAAACATTTTAAAGCTATTGTTTTCCATGTTTGCCTAATTAGAATAATTTTCCAAATATTTAAAACCTTTTACCGCTGTTCAGTAATTAAGTGCTAGAGTTCTAATCTGGCCAATTTTGCTCTCAAAAGATACAAAGCAATATGTAATAATTTTCTCCTTATGAGTAAAGATCCTTATTCCTTACATGAAATGGTTCTTTTGTCCAAGTCAATGGAAGAGGACCTTACATTCTCTTGTGAAAACCAATGCACCTTATTCCTTAACTTTATCTAAGGAAGAAGAATATGTAGTATGTCTGAATGGGCTGGTCTACACTGCGGGGGGGGGGGTGTCGATGTAAGATACGCAACTTCAGCTACGGGAATAGCGTAGCTGAAGTCGATGTATCTTATTTCGACTTACCTCAGGTCCTCACGGCGTGGGATCGACGGTCGCGGCTCCCCCGTCAACTCTGCTTCAGCCGCTCGCCCTGGTGGAGTTCCAGAGTCGAAGGGAGCGTGTTCGGGGATCGATATATCGCATCTAAACGAGACGCGATATATCAATCCCCGATAGATCGATTACTACCCGCCGAATCGGCGGTTAGTCTGGACGTACCCAATATCTTGACATCCACTCCCTAGATTCTGGAGTGGCTTTGGACTCCTACTCCAATTTAGACCAAATCTGCACAGGCACATTCAAGAAAGTAAAGGTGAATAAACTAAATGTGTGAAGACAAAGCTTCCCACCTTAAGTTGATTCCCCTTAATTTTCCTGATGCCCCCTTGAGACAAGCCCATAGTTCATGCGTGATTAAGCTTCCAGTCTTTGGCTTCAAATGGGCACTACATGACAGTATGCCACTCAGAGACTGCCCCGCTCCCTACCATCCAGCTCTCTGGCTCACTGTCCCAGCCAGAAATTAAAGCGATTCATTCAGGGTCCGAGATAGAGCCAGGGTAAATTGTTTATCAAGATTTCAAATTTTAATCACTCTATAAACTGGTTGTAAAAGAGCAACCAAAAAATAATTCATGAAAATAATTTGCAAACATTTTTACTGTTTTTTTTTTTTAAAATTGACCAGCTCAAGTCCTAGACCGCATTATATTTAATGACCAGTACATACACAGCAAAACCATATTACAGGGCAATCTTCAACAATTTCTACACACTATTAACAGTAAGATATTTGTTGTCCATCCTGACAAGATAATTCCTCTCCCCATCTAAGTTTAGTATCTTCCACTTTTCTAGGCTCTTTTCATTGTAAATTAGCCCTCCCAGCTCTCAGCACCCTGCCCCCTCCCCGCATGGCCCCAGCCAGGGCGTGGGGGGCTGAGAGCTCGGCCCCTCTCCCCATGGCCACGGTTGGAGTCGCAGGGGGCAGGGTGACTGAGAGTTCAGCCCTGGCTGGAGTCGAGCGCTCAGCCTTGACCAGGACCGCGGTGGAGCTCTCGGCCCTAGCTAGAGCTCTGAGCCCAGAGCCCCTCCTCTGTTCCACCCATGGCCACATCCCATCATAGCCCTTCCCCCACACCCCCACCCCTTTCTGCCCCAACTCCGCCTTTCCCCCTGAGGCCCTGCCTCCTGCTTGCTCCTTCCTGCACTCCCTCACTGTGGCCCCAAGAACGGCAAAAGTCTGTCCCCACGCTGCAGCCCCAGGGCTGCGGCATGGAGCAAGAGCTCCTCTGGCCCTGTGGCTGTGACGGGGAGATTTTTTCAGATGCCCCAAATCTGCCCCCCTGTCCCCACCAGCAGCATGAAGTTTGGGGAGACTTAGCCTCCCCCAGCCTCCATTACTCACTGCCCACGCACAGACACAATAAAGGCATCTTTCTATACACACACGCTCTCACTATTAACTCACCACTCTGGGATGCTGTGTGTGTGTGTGTGTGTGTGTGTAATAAAGATGCCTCTATTGTTCTGAGCTACATTTAATCCTCCCATGCCATAGAACAAGTGTAGTGTGCAAGTTGATTTCATTCTTATTGCTAAGTATTGCAGCCTGTTATGCAGTAACTACATGGTAATTTCATTAAAGATAATTACACAGTATTTTGCATTAATGCTACCTCATTACAGCTTGAAAAATGTGCAGTTAACTAGATTCATAATTGTAGCAGTTGACCATCATCAGTATTGTCTTTTCAATCTTTTTTTTTTTTTTTTTTTATGGACAAAGGTATTTCTAATCTTGGAGTGGAAAGAAAGAATGGGTCCTGAGTTTGAGAGTAGATGACCAAACAATTAGAGCAATATCATAAATATTAAAATGAATATAAGGCCAACGAGCGTAGACCCTGTTCTTCCAACATAAAACTAACCAACTATGGTGTTTGATCGTGTTAAAAATTTCTGGTTTATTTCAGATGTCCTAATCTGGTACGTTATCAGTTAAGAGGATAAGGAAACCCTATTTATAGGGAACATCAATAGTTTTCTTTTCAAACGGCAACTAGCATGAAAAATAGCAAGATGATCAACCAAATGTGAAAAATGTCTTTCAAATCTATTCTTAAAATCAAATGAATCGATTTTTCACTTGCTGCAGGAAGTGGGGGAGGGGCAGCATAGGGGTAATAGCCTACAAAATTGGGTGTACGCTCTTCAGCAACATAGCTCAGGAGAGATACTTAATATTGCAGAGGTGAATCTGGGCTGGATAGACCTGGAGAAACACACAAAATATGACAGACACTTATTTTGACTGTTCATTGAAAGTGTTTTAATATTTGAATAGAAAAAAGTTTTAATTCCTCATTTTAGAAAATAAAATCTTTCCTCTTTCAAAGGAAGAGAGATTCATTTTTTTTTCTTTTTGTTACCTCTGCGTCATTTATAGACATCTTGACATGCCTTTGTACCTTATTCCATTATATTATGTAAACATTCTTTTGGAATCCTTGTAATATTTTAGATAAATCTTTCTGTAGCAGAATAAGTTAGTTAAAAGATGAATCTTTTTATCCACAGAGTTTGGATTTATCAAGTTGAGCTGGGATTTTACTGTCAAGCAGTCGGTGTTTAAAGTAATGATGGAATCTATGAGGGTGTTACCAGTAATATTAGTTGTAGTCTATTTATGCAATATAGGTATTTATAAGGTGTGTGTATATAAGTGTAGAAGTGGTATCTAAGTCATTGATGTGAAAAATACATACCAGTTAAAAATATTTTCCCCAGTTCTTTACATTAACAGTAGAAGTTCACTTTTCTTAGTTTAAGAAAACAGAGTTGTGTTAAAAAGAAAAGCTGTAGGACTGAAAGAATTGGGAAATTGACAATGGGTGATAGAGCCTTTTACTGCGAGGTCACTGATTTGAATTCAGACCAGGTCAGCAGTGATTGAAAGTTTTTTACCATCTGATTGCCATTTAGAGGCCTGTGTAAAATGATTTTGATAGTCTCACTCCAATTTACAGGTGTCCACATCACAAACAAGCATCATAATTGACAGCTCTTGGCTGCTTTGTTTGCACTCTGAGCAAATTCCAAGGAGTGACCTCTGACCCCTGGAGATTGTCTCCCCCAGGCCAGAGTTGCAGCAAGGCAGGATGCCTGTTCTGTTGCTGTCTGGGTTTGTGTTTGTTCTGTACGTAAATAAAGAAGGCTTGAATCCCCAGAGATTTTATAAGGGCTACAAGTCATCCAGATGTGTAACAAAGAAGGTGTTTCTCTAAATATATTGTATTTACTTAATATGGTTTTGTTTTGATACTTAAAATCTAGAAACCTCATGTACATGTATATTTTTTTATGTTCTCTTGCTGGACTGGACTTGTGTTTCAGCATAACTTGGTGTTATTAAAATTTAGCTATATTTTTATACAGTATTCAGATGTCAGTTGCCAGGATAAAAGGAAGATCTAGAGATTTATTTAGGCCAAATTCATGGGAACTGTATCTGCTTATACCAGGATATAATTTGGTATGCTATCACCTACTTAGAATTTTGGCAAAAAGAAAATCCTTAAAGACGAGACCTTTCGAATTATTTTAAACATCTAGGGAATAACAGTATATGTAATCAAAACAAATTTGTTACTAATTTTTATTGCATTTCTTTTCTAGAGTTTTATAATACAGATTCCTCTAAAAATACATTTATATGTTTATCTGCAAAGGTAGAGTTCATTTTCAAGAAATAATTATAGAGGTTTGAGCTATTATAAGCTCTGAATATCAATGCTCCCCCTCTGTGACAGTTCTACCACTATAGAAGCCCAGCTTGCAAGGTCTAATTACAGTAGAATTTTGATTCCCTCAGCTAAGTTATTGGCAGGAATTCGAGGCATGGTAGAATTATATTGGTGACACAGTTGTAACAAAAAAATATAGAATCCGTTTTCAAGCTTGCTCAGGGTGAAATCGAGTGTTGGATGATGTCAAATGGTCTTACAAGTAGTTCAGAAGTGCCCTGAATGATTATAACATTCTAATTCTAATTATTTGCAATAAGAATGTAAATAAGGTGGCACCAAGCCTTATTTGCAGTGACTAATGAAAGCTGTTGTACTGTAATCAGAGTGATGCAGAGCAACAGGGCAATTCATTAGGAAAAACATGGTTGACAAACAGCTAATAGATGCCAGTTTGGACCTTTCCTTTTTTAACTTCAAAATATATACTCTTTTTTGTTGTTAATGATGATAAATAAGTCACATTATGAAGAAAAGTAGCGAATTATAAGACATTTTTACCTGCTGAATCCTGCCAAACTATACAAAATACCTATAAGGTACGTGGCATGCTTGGTTTCGCTATGGTTGGATAAATATGCTTGCAATGTATGCTGATTAAATATACTGTCATTGTGAATTGTCTATGAAACCTCAGTTCAGCACAGAAAATAAGTACATGCTTAAGTCCCACTGACTTCAACCAAATGTTTAAGTGCAATGCTTAACTGGGCTGGACTTAAAGCATATGTTTAACTTTAAGCACGTGCTTAAGTGCTGTGCTGAATCAGGCTCTAAATGAATAAACTAATGCACTTTCTCAGAACTTAAATTACATGCATCTAAACTGCAATTTGCATTATATCACCAATTTGTGTTAAAAATCAGTGTTGAGTGCTGAATGATAAATTTTTTCATATTTTCATTTTTCGCATCTTTCAAATACTACTTAAAAAAATAATTGTGAAAGCTAAGTTTAATTCCTCTGTTTCCCTCATGTAGCAATAGAATTTGTGAAAAGGGAACATTTGTCACCGTAGCTAAAGCATAAATTTCCTGCTTCTGGGGAAAGGCTTATTGGACATTTTATTTCATCAGTTTTCATAAGCAATGAAACAAACGTAAAGACAATACTTTTGGGTTGAATGGTACAAAATGCACTTTTATTACAAGTCCAGAAACTAAAATTACATCTTTCTGCCTTTCAAAGAATGTTTATACTGAGCAGTGTCAGTAGTAACAAAAACAACCCAATAATGAATATTATTTATCAAAATAACCTTTTTACAAACACTTAATAAATGCAGATAACGAAATACATTGTAAATTGTCGTCAGTTTTGAAAGTTAAGAAATAATTGTTTAGTGAAAAGGACTTATCCATTCACTGGGATGTTAATTACTGCTTATAAATATTTGTTTCCTTTGGGTTTCCACATTATAGCTAGCAGCTCAGCAAATTTAGTTTAACACTAAAGTCAAACAAATAGATGTAACTATTCAAGATAAACTATACTAATCAGATTTTTAAAGAAACCAGTTATGGTAGTTAACAATTCCAGGTTTTTAGTATAAAGGATGTGACATTTGGGTCATTTGAAACTGAATGGAATACAGTGTTTTTAACAAGTAAGGCTACAAAACAAGTGGTACTTGTAGAACTTTCCATTCAGGGTGGATTGCAGCAAGATTGAGAGTAGATTTCAGTCTGATTTTATGAGATATAATCAGTTTGCTAGCATCTGAGAAGAATAAGAATGCAAGAAATATGCAACATAATTATGCAATGAAAGAAGGGAGAGCTAAACTAAAATTGTGAATGGCAGGGGGCCGGTGAAGATGGAGACAAGTAGCAGAAGTTTGGCCAAGTGATTGCAACTTTTCATAACCATTCAAAGTCAAACAAGATAAAACCTAAAGGCAACTTGTCCTAACAGCAGCGAAAGGAAGCAACAGCTGTCTTGAGCTGTCAAAAAGCCTTCCCTTCCCTCTTTTGCCTCTTCTCTTCCCTCCCCCAACCCCATTTGATTCTCAACTATTAAGCAAACTAATAATCCCAAATATTCAAACCAAAAGTCCTAATGGGCCTACATCAGTCCAAGGCCTGCAGACCCACCTGCATGAGCAAACCTCCTAGTCTAACCATGAAAGCTCCAGCCTCTTGGTGAATCCAACCCCTTTTCCACGCTCTAGATGTGATCAGGCCCTAGACAGAATAATCCTTCTATAATATTTTTATAGAACTAAAGTTTGTGCATAGATCAAATCTGGTCTCTGAGTCCTATAAAAAGTTTTTTAAAAGCCTCCCCTCAGAGGGATTTAGGCAAAACCCTCTAATTTTAATTTGAGTGCTTGTCTCTGTGTTCCACGTCTGGTGTGGATGCATTCTGTGCATCAGAAATCAGAACGTTTTAGCCAGCAGTGTCTACTGGTCGAACCTGCTTCATGCCTAGTCTCATGCCCCTTCTCCCTGGAGGGTATAAAAGGGGGGCAGAGCAAACAACTAACCCTCAGTTCCTTTCACCGCTCTTGACTGTGAGACAGAGACAGCTAGCAGTGTCCCATCTCAGACGCTCACACACTAGTTTATCTGTAAGTAGGTTAGTTAGTGGTGGTTTAGTTTATTTGGTAGTTTAGTTTAGTTTAATAGTGTTTTTGTTTTAGTTTAATAATTTTTTTGTTTTTCCATTATAGGAAAAATTCCTCTGTCTGCTCAAAACTCCCCCAGTTTAAAATTTTGTTTGTCATGTGAACTGCTATCCCCCTTAATGACCCTCACTCTAACTGTCTTTACTGCCTGGGTGAGGGACCTTCCTAAGGTGCTGTCTGATTTTCATTTAAATCCATCTATGCATTTTATCAGTGTTCTTTCTGAAATTGCACGCAACCAAGGGTGAGGCTGTACTGCACTCATTAGATGATCAATGGATCTTGTCCTTTTATTTGAATAGGACAAAGCCATTTAGATCATCCCCTAGACTGTTTGTTTCTATTGTTGAAAGATGGAAGGGTCAATCAATTTCAACCCAGAGAATTTCTAGATGGCTTTCAGGTTGTATGAAGTTATGTTATGAGATGGTCAATTTACAGCTCCCTCCCTGGGAACATTAGGATACATTCAATCAGGGTGCAGGCAGCATCCATAGCATCATTTAGAGATGTTGCTGTAATTGATATTTGTAGGACTGCTACCTGGAGTAACGTACATACCTTCATGAAACATTACTCTGTTGTGGAAGCGTCATATGCAGATACTCAATTTGGCAGGGCTGTATTGAAATCCCTAGTTCATTAGTCTCACAGTAACCTTTGCCGCTATGGTGTACTGCTTTGGAGTCACCAGACATGGAATACACATAGAAGAAGAAAGGGAAATTGCTTAACTATAGTTACTTACCTGTTTAATAGCTGGAGTTCTTCACAATATGTTGTCTATGTCCACATCCTACCATCCTTTCCCCCACTACTGCCAAGTCTCATAATTTGGACTGGGTACTGGTGAAGGAACTGAGGATTATTTGGTGACGTTGACCCTTTTATATCTTCAAGGGTGGAAGGGCTTGAGGCTATGCAGGGAATGAGTTTAACCAACTGACACTGCTGGCTAAAAGCATTCCAATCTCCAGTTCATGGAGCACACGTGCACCAGACATAGAACATGGCTAGACAACACAGAACTTCAGTTACTGAAAAGGTAAGTAACTTCCCTATTTCTCATCTACTATATGGGATTTCCTCTGAGGAAATTTCAGTGCAGCTACTCTTTCCTTTAACCTAGCAATATGATATAAACACACCTTCTGCAGATACTTCCTCAAGTATCTCCTTGGTTTAGATTGTTTTCAAAAACACTTGAAAAATATGTACAGTTTTAGAATTGTTGTAGATCACAGTGATCACAATTATTCTTCACCACTTCCTGGCACACTTCTTATTCATTTATTAACAGTATTGTCTATTCACCAGTACTTCCACAAGGAATGATATGTATTACACTATCTTTCTCTCTCTAATCCTTTAGGTCCGTCTTTCATGTAGGTATAGATACTGCATATATATGCACTTATTTATGAAAGATATTTTTACAGGATATTCCAATTAAGCTCAACAGTTGTTTACAATGATCTCCTGCCCAATGGGATTTTACAGACACATTACATTAAACTAGCCCATCTACTACAGAAGAACAATATAAGGTATCTGTTTTCTGATTAGCAACTTGTTATTTTGATGTATAATAGTCTTATCTTGTATTTACATAAATAATGTTTGGCCCTGCACTAGTATAATATGGTGTCTCCTAAGGGATGAAAAAGCACGTTCAGGAAAAATAAGTCAAAAAGGAAATTGCTCTTTTCTCCCAGGAGACTCACCATATGGACCCCTACTCTGGGGAGAACTGCACCTCCAACTTGCAAATCTACAGATTTCTAGCAAGCAGTGTCTGTTTGGGCCTAGTATGCACCCACCACATGTTGGGATCAGTGGATATAAAAGAGGTATAGCCTCAAATTCTCATCAATTATTTGACTGTCAAAGGTGCATCACTCACACACCAGAACTGAGTGTCACCAGCGCTTCCTTCATCAGTGTTGTCCCTTTTCTTGCCCATCCATTCTTATTTGTAAATAGTGGTTAATAGTTTAATTAGGTTAGGAGAAAAGAACAACTAATCTTCTCCAAATTAATCTGAGGCCTGTTCCTTGGCTGCTTTCCTGCTCAAAGAGAGAAAGACTTTCCAGGAGTTGTTGATCTATCAGTTGATCTGTGTTCGTTCAGGTGTCCACAATTCAAGAAGGATGTTCATAAATTGCAAAGGAGTTGGAGAAGAGCCACAAGAATTAAAGCCTTATACTGACAGACTCAGGGAGCTGAATCTATTTAGCTTAATAAAGAGAAGGTTGAGAGGTGACTTGGCTATAGTCTATAAGTACCAACATGGTGAACAATATTTAATAATGGACTCTTCAATCTAGAAGAGAAAGATATAATATGATCCAATGGCTGGAAGTTGATGCTAGACAAATTCAGACGGGAAATAGTGTACATTTTTTATGGTACAAGTAATTAACTATGGGAACAATTTACCAAGAGTGATGGTGGATTCTTCATCACTTACAATCTGTAAATCAAGATTGCATGTCTTTTTCTAAAAGATATGCTCTAGGAATTATTTTTGGAAAGTTCTGTGGTCTGTGTTATACAAGAAATCAGACTAGATCAGCAACCTTTGGCACACGGCCCGTCAAGGAAATCTGCTGGCGGGACGGGATGGGTTTTTTACCTGCAGCGTCCGCAGGTTTGGCCGATTGCAGCTCCCACTGGCCGCGGCTCGCCGTTCCAGGCCAATGGGGGCTATGGGAAGCAGTACGGGCTGCGGAATATGCTGGCCGCCACTTCCCGCAGCCCCTATTGGCCTGGAACGGCGAACCGCGGCCAGTGAGAGCCGCAATCTGCCGAACCTGAGGAGGCTGCAGGTAAACAAACCGTTCTGGCCCGCCAGCGGTTTTCTCTGATGGGCCATGTGCCAAAGGTTGCCGATCCCTGGCCTAGATGATCAGAATGGTCCCTTGTGGCCTTAGAATCGATGAACTATGGGCCAGAATGATTCTTGCCTCTGTACCCTAGGAGGACACACGAGATAAGGAAACAATTAGTTCAGCTACAAAACAGCCCAAAGTAAGAAATGAAAAAGCAATTCTGCACAAAAATAGAAGTAATAATTTACGGAATAAATGAATGAAAACAATAAATCATGCTCCTTACCTCGTCCAGTACTAAGATTTAAAGATGGTATTTGAGCTACTATGCCCAGAGTCAAGCATGCAGCAGCACTCCAAAAGACTGATGACCTGCCTGTACAACATCTGCTGGGGTTGAGGGTGTGACTCCTGTCTACCCAGCTCATGATCAGCCCCTCAAGTGGGACAAAGCCATTTGAAAGAAGTGGTGGTACAAACCAAAAATAGTGCACAGGTTCAAATATACATTATACATCATAGACAGTATGCACATACCCCGGGGAGCTGTGCCAAGCATTGTAATAGATCTAACAATACATAGGCCCTTCAGTATGTTCAGGGAGTGCTATGTTAGAGATGGTGCACTAGACACTCCTTTAATAACGTGCCTAATATCTGTACACTGTTGAATCTTGTATTAAAGGTCAATTAGTGGTACAATTGTCTCATGCAGGCACGTTCAAAGGTTCTAGAGGCTGGATCTTCTGAAGAAAGAAAAAAGTACAGTTACTTAACTTACAGTAGCTGTGGTTCTTAAAGATGTTGTCAATGTGGATCCCATGACCTGCCCTCCATCCCCACTCTTCAGAGTCCTCTGCTACCATGAGTTTCAAATGGCAAAGGAACTGAGGGAGGGATGCAGGTATTCTGTCCTTTATGCCCTTGTGCAAGAACATGAGGAGGCACAGGGCACGCTGGAAGCCATGGCAGTTCAATTCAGAAGACTCTGAGCTTGCATGCATGAGGCTCATGTGGGATCATGTAAGGTAAGCAACCATATTTTAAGTACAATAAAATGGACTATGTAAACATTCCATTAACTGTCATGCACTCAACAGTGAAATGAATTATGTGGTAGTAAAACAAGTTCTAGTTTAACAAAGCATTTAATAGATTCAAGGATTAGAAGGCCAGAAGGGACCCCTCTGATCATCTAGTCTAACCTTCTGCATAATTTTGAAATACTTCCTGTCCGAATTAGTGCATATCTTTTAGCAAAAAATCCAATCTTTATTGCCAGTGATGGAGAGTTCACCATGACCCTAGGCAACTTGCTCTAATGGTTAATTGCTCTCTCGGTTAAAAATGTGTGCCTTATTTCCAGTCTGAATTTGTGTAGCTTCAACTTGCAGCCACTGGATCTTGTTACATCTTTATCTTCTAGAGTGAAAAACCCTTTATTCAAATTTTGTTCCCCATGTAAGTACTTATAGACTGTGATCAAGTCACCCCTTCCCTGCTCTTTGTAAGTCTCAATAGATTGAGCGCCCTCAGGGTATCACTATAAGGCATTTTTGCCCAATCTTTTAATAATTTTTGTGGCACTTCTCTGAACCTCTCAAATTTATTGACATCCTTCTTGAACTGCAGCCACGAGAGCAGCACACAGTTTTCCAATAGTGTGTGTAGCCTAGAGAGATGAAGCTTGCTCATGTTATATAGAAATGTGTTGAAATGTAAATATGCCCAAAAATCTATTTCCTAAAAATAGATTTGACAATAGTCACGTGAGGCCTGATAATATATTATTATGTTTTAGGGTTCACCCAGGCCACTAAAGGGTTCGATCACCATCTGTCTTGTATACTTAGGTGATTTATGGTTGTGCAGCTTTGGTCCAGAGCTCTGACCCCAACAGCCTGCCAGCAGCCCACAAGCCTCACCCTGGTTTTGTCCAACCTAGTTATTCCTTGCAGGCTGACCTTTGTATATTTCCAGCCCCAATTTTCTCCCAAAATCATCTTACTGCAGAGACCGGTCCCTCTCTTTGGACCCTCACAGAGAAAGTGTTAGGTTCATTGCCTTTACAGAGACAATAAAACACTCCAACCTGTCAGCTTTCTAGAAGCACACACTTGACTGAACTTGCACAGCACTCATGATTTATAATGAAAGGAAACAAGTTTATTAACAAATGAACAGGGATTAAGTGATACCAAGTCAAAGGGTTAGATGTAGAAATGGTTAGAAGCAAATAAAAGTGAAAACACACATCTAAAAGACTAAAATTTAATCTAGTGTGATACATCCTTTATTCAAAATAGTTTCTTACCCACAGTCTCTTTTCCAGCTTTTACTGGCCAGGACCCATCATGGAGATCAAATTGCTTGGTTCTTTTGTCTCCTGAGGTGAAGGATAAAGATGGAGTCTCTCTTTGTTCTTTATATCCCGAAAGGAATGTCTTTGTCTTACAAGTCAGGAAGGCCTCCTGTGTGTCTCTGGGGTGGAGGAGCCATGTTAATTCTCTCTCTCTCAAGTTCAGGATCAAGTAATATCCTTGTGACTCCCTGAGGGGTCACGACCCCTGAGTTTGAGAACCCCTGTATACAATCAGGTGATTCAATTACTTATCATTTGAGGTTCAGACCCCCTGTTTTTATAGTTGAGGCTATGTCCCCCACTCATTAGGGTGATGGCTTTGTTTGCATTTTATGTACTTTTCATTGTCTCTGCCTGACTACCAGGTTGGTCAGACAAACAAATATATATTCCTTTGTCTAAGGCAGACTATGCTTATGCATTGTTTGCCAAACAAAATTTTAAGAACATAATTCTGGCACATATCCATATCTCTTTTTACACATCCCATACATACATCTCAAAAGAATATTAATAAATCACTGATCATTAGTTTTCCAATGATATATTACATACCACCTTTTGAGCATATACCATGACAACTGTGTATTAGGTGTGGTGAGTATGTCAGATCTGCCAAGAGTTGCTGTCACAAAGTAGTGAACACATCGGCCATAGTATCACACCTGGCTTTCCCTAATTTTGAAAATGCACCTGATGTAGGGGGCGTTCCAAAGAGGATGGAGCTAGGCTTTTCTCGGTGGTGGCAGATGACAGAACATGGAGCAATGGTCTCAAGTTGCCCTGGGGGAGGTCTAGGTTGGATATTAGGAAACACTATTTCACTAGGAGGATGGTGAAGCACTGGAATGGGTTACCTAGGGAGGTGGTGGAATCTCCATTCTTAGAGGTTTTTAAGGCCCGGCTTGACAAAGCCCTGGCTGGGATGATTTATTTGGGTTTGGTTCTGCTTTGAGCAGGGGGTTGGACTGGATGACCTCCTGAGGTCTAAGAACATAAGAACAGCCATACTGGATCAGACCAAAGGTCCATCTAGCCCAGCATCCTGTCTTCCGCCAGTGGCCAATGCCAAGTGCCCCAGAGGGAATGAACAGAACAGGTAATCATCAAGTGATCCATTCCTTGTCGCCCATTCCCAGCTTCTGGCAAACAGATCCTAGGGACACCATCCCTGCCCATCCTAACTAACTGCCATTGATGGACCTATCCTCCATGAACTTATCTAGTTCTTTTTTGAACCCTGTTAGTGTCTTGGCCTTCACACAGTCTCTTCCAACCCTAATCTTCTATGACTCTATGTAGGCGGCCCTGCAGTAAGTGTAGATAAGTGTCCATTTTTACTCCCTCAATTTGAGTTGTACTTGCTTGCCACATTTAAACATTCAGATTTTACTCCTTATATTTAAACTACTAATTGGGAACACACAAATCAGAGGTTACATGGTGCTAAATACAGAGGTAATATGGCCTCCATACTCCTATTCAATATTCCCTTGTTTATACATTCAAAGATCACATTAACCTTTTTGGTCTTTCTGCACTGGAAGCTCATGTTCAGTTGATTATCCACTATGCCCCCCCCCCCTATATTTTTCAGAGTCACTGTTAACCTGGACAGAATACCGCATCCTATAAGAATGGCCTAGATGTATACGTTTATATTTGGTCATACTAAAATGCATGTTGTTTTCTTGCTCCCATTTTACCAAGCAATCCAGATTGTTCTGTATCAGTGACCTGTCCTCCTCATTATTTACCACTCCCCCAATCTTTGTGTCATCTGCAGACTTTGTCAGTGAGGATTTTATGTTTTCTTCCAGGTCACTGATAAAAAATATTAAATACCATAGGGCCAAAAGCTTTAATTTTAATTAAATTAATCTTTAATGTTCTCTGTTTCCACAGCTGAATAAGATTATTCTGATTTCTGCCTCAGCTTGGTCTGAAAGTTACATTTTAAGGATAAAATCTCTGGGCAACACCAGTTCTATAACTCAAACAAAAAACAACCTGATTTAAACCTAATGAATAACTACAACTAATTGTATAGCTTTAGCCTGCATGCTCCTCAAGTAGAAAGGGCATTTGATTTGGAGTGGAAATTCCATAAAGTATAATATGAGTAAGAGGCTCAAGTAGTTTTGTGCGTTTTAAACTGTAAGCTAAAGTCATACCTCTCAAAGGGACTGTTTTGTATTCCTTCACTGATACATCTTGAACTCCTGTTGACAGCCCAAAGCGAATTTGCCACATTTTTCTTATATGTAGCTTTGCCATATGCCATTTACTCCCCAAATAAACTGTAGTTTTTAAAATCAGGTAGGAAGAATGTAGAACTCAACCTTAGATTTGTTTTGTTTTTGTGTTTGCTTGTTCATCACCTAGTGAGGATAGAGTGAAGTTTTTAGTAAATGAAAGTGAAAATATATTACAACTCAGCCCCAATCTTCCTTTTAGTTCACTCAGTTCAGCGACCCCCTAACAACTGATACAGCTCTAGCCATGTCTTCTTTTAGATTTCCGTCTTTCAAGTGGTTTGCTTTACAGTTTTTGTTTTAAGCATTTTCCTGCATCCCATACCATAGTCACTTAGTTTTAGAGCTACACATTATTGCTATCTTACTCAAATTGTATTTGTTAGTACAATCTAGTACTAACAATATTTATTGTATCCAAAACTAGTATGTTTAAATATGCAAAACGTAGCAATTCAAAGTTGATTCCTACAGCAACTGCAATTTGTACCTTTAAACATTCGAATAAATTATAAAGAGTCTGAGCCACTAAGCTTGGGGAAGTTTCATAATCTAATATGGATTGAATTATAATCAGCTAGCCCTCCTCCAAGGCCAAAATCATATTTTCACTGGATTGTTTATTCCACTACGCCGGCTGGATCAGCTGTGATGGAGACATAGAGCCGAGTTCCATCATCAGCATAAGCTGTGCCCAAAAATGAATCAGAAGTGAGTGCAAACTGAAAAGTAGAGTTGTTATATGAATTCGACATGAAACATTGACATTAGACACTGTTAAGTAATGAGACAGCTATGTATAAGTTTCCAAGTTCCATAGCTCCTTATAAAGCACATTGCAATAAACAAAGCTGGAGGTGACAAAGGCCTGGATAACTGGTGAAGAGAGGAGATGACAACTTCCTCATTAAGCAAAAATTAAAACCAAGCAATTTCTGTAACTCTAGCAAATATATTAAAAGAGGAAAATACATGTGCCTTATTTTGCATTTACACAAGGGTACTTAAGATAATGTTTGTCACTTAATTATTTGCCAGTAGTATGTTCCCTTT
The DNA here is from genome assembly GCF_002925995.2 of Terrapene triunguis. Lineage (NCBI taxonomy): Eukaryota > Metazoa > Chordata > Testudines > Emydidae > Terrapene > Terrapene triunguis. The sequence continues at coordinate 9,179,564 of NW_020664368.1, read as the reverse complement.
CCTTGTGTTGTTTAATCATGTAATGAATGACTGAGTTTCAGAATCTATATGTGCTTGGAGGAAAGTTAACATTGCCACTGGAGCTTTAATTCTGAATTTCTTGTGTTTTGTGGGTTTAAAATATAAAGCATAACAATATATTAATTTTTTCTTTAATTTCCTTAATTTAAACAAAATATTTAGAAACTAAAAATTATTCCTAGTACCTAGAAGAAGCCTCAGATCTATTGCTGAAAATCAAACATGCTTCACATGAAGCAATACTATTCCCTAGCCACAAGATGGTCAGCTGGTTTTAGCTATCAGACGACTCAAATGATTTGAAACTGAAGTTAGTTCAGTTTCAAACAATTTAGATGCTTGTTACTGTTCTTAAAAATTAGGGAAAAAGTAGAGGTGGCATGAACAAAAGCCCCTGATCCAACCATGCATGAAATACAGTAAGACATATATACAGCCTCTTCAATAGAGGAGTTTTGTCTGCCATTGTTTGGGTATGGTAGGCAATTTAGGGGTTGATTTTGGTCAACAAACAGCACCTAGAGCAAAGAAATGTAGTTCACTAAAGCTGTCTGATTTTGTAGGTACACAGTAATATGAGGTTCCCAGATACAAGGCAGTAAATGCAGCATACTACCTAAGAAATGTTTTTAAGTTGACAAAGAAAAAAAGTGTACAAGTAATAAACATTTTTAGATATAATATGTAGAAATTGATATACCATATACATGCAAAAATATTACAAATAGCATGAATCATCCTATGCAACATAATCATTATTACACAATACAGCACCAGGGCCTGATTCTTCATTCTTTACATTCACAATAAATCCCTTTGTATGAACATTTGCAAAATGCATCCCTTATTTTGTCTAGCCATAAACTGTGCCCCACATTTTACATAATTAAATAATGCCAGACAGTAGTCAAGATAAGGCGTTTTTTATACCTATATCTCTTACTTTTACCTGGTTCCAGGCTCCCAGCTGTCCCCTTCATTCCTAGATTCTTGGCCACCTACATGGCAGAGAAATCTAAACATAAGCAGAGGAGAAGATCGATATTATAGGCGGGACTGGTAGCATTGCTTATTTTTAAGGTTGCCCAATATTTCCCATTATAACAGTTTTTCTCAAACTGGGGTCACCGCTTGTGTAGGGAAAGCCCCTGGTGGGCCGGGCCGGTTTGTTTACCTGCCCTGTCCGCAGGTCTGGCCTATCGCAGCTCCCACTGGCCGCGGTTCGCCGCTCCAGGCCAATGGGAGCTGCTGGAAGCAGGGCGGGCCGAGGTACTTACTGGCTGCCACTTCCAGCAGCCCCCATTGGCCTGCAGCGGCGAACCGCGGCCAGTGGGAGCCGCGATCGGCCAGACCTGCGGACGGGGCAGGTAAACAAACCAGCCCGGCCCGCCAGGGGCTTTCCCTACACAAGCGGCGACCCCAGTTTGGGAAACACTGCATTATAAGATGCTGTTTTCAGTTGCCTATAACTTTGACAAACTTTAATCATTCAGGCTGAAATTTTACATGCTGGATATCTATCTCAGGCTGACACTTTTAAAAAAAAAAAGTCATCTAAAACAGTTCAGCTGCTAAAGAGAACAAGGCTGTGGGAAATTACATTATTTTGCCCATGTTAAAACATTCTGATAACTTGGTCCTTGAAAAGCTCTAGTGTCACCATTCTTTGGACTGGGGACTTGAAATTTGGCAGGAGGGTGGCCTTTGTATCAGGGATGAGCCTTTTGTCATCTCTGAGCAAATCTACCCAAATTGGGCTAAGTTATGAGCCTTTGAAAGATCACAGTTCTCACTTGCTCAGTAGATGCCTTAGATTTTAGCTTTAAAATAAAATTTGCTTTTAGATTTAAAATCTCTGAAGATTCCATCTGCACTGAGCATAGAATCATAGAATATCAGAGTTGGAAGGGACCTCAGGAGGTCATCTAGTCAAACCCCCTGCTCAAAAGCAGGACCAATCCCCAACTAAATCATCCAATGACCTTAAAAACCTCTAAGGAAGGAGATTCCACCACCTCCCTAGGTAACCCATTCCAGTGATTCCCCACCCTTCTAGTGAAAAAGTTTTTCCTAATATCCAACCTAAACCTCCCCCACTGCAACTTGAGACCATTGCTCCTTGTTCAGTCATGCTGAAGCCTGGGACTAAACAGAACTTTCTCTGTAACTGCAGCTTTGTACTGCAGGGGGCCATACAGGGTCCAGGTCCAGGTGCCTAAACTGAGACCAGGAGACTGTCTGTCTTGTGCTCTCAATTTCCTGCTAGGCTCAGGCTGTGTGGAGAAGGGAGCTGCCTGATTTGAGGGGGGTCAAAAAGTGAGGGTAGGGTGGGGTGGGGTGGGGAAGTACTGGGACAAGGAGGCTGGAGTGGGGGTGGTGGAAACTGGGACTCTGGAGGCTGGTGGGGGAAGAGGGAAACTGGGCCTGGGAGTTTGTGAGGAAAGACTGGGACTGGCTGGATAAGGAAACTCAGATTGGAAGCCTGGGGAGGAGCCTGGGATCCAGGGAAACAGTGATTGGGGAATAGTAGTCCATAGTTGGTGGGAGGGGGCGCAAGGAGAATGGGACTGAGAACCAATGAGGAAACAGGCTGGGAGCTGGTGAGGGAAATGAAGGTGCTGGGAGCCAGTTAACTAGCAAGGGATGGGGGAACACTGAGATCAGATGAGCTGAGTAGGAGGAAACTGGGACTGGTTGGACAAGGAGACTGAGTCTCAGAACCAATGGGGCAGGAACAGGGACTAGAGTAGAGCTGATCATGATATTTTCAACAGAACAGGTTTTTTAGGGAGAAGTCAATTCTTGGAAACCTTTTGCCAGAGCATATAGTTTCAGTGAAACTTTCAGTCCAGGATGGAATTTCTGCTGTGTAGGAGAGAAAGGGCGAGCCTCACCTAAGAATAGCCAAGTATTTAGGATACTCACCTGAGATGAGAGAGACCTGGGTTCAAGTCCCTGATTTAAATCAGACAGAGCAGGGGCTTGAACCTGGTCTCCCACATCTCAGCAGTCAATGCCTTAACCACCATGCTAATGGCGGTTCTGGGGAGAAGGGTGTGTTTTTTTATTTATTTTTTTTTAACAAAAAACAAAGTCCCACCCTCATGCAGAACAGGGAATTTTTGAAATCCCAGAATTTTTCACAAATAACCATTTCCCACCTAAAGCTGTGTGGGAGGGAAGACATAGGAGCAGGAGTGTGCGGGGAGAGACTGGGACAAGGAGCTGGGGGAGGGAATCAGGGGAGAGACTGAGACTGGATGAGGAACCTGGAGAGGGAGACTAGGACTGGAAGCTAGTGGGGAGATAGAGGGTGAGACAGAATGGATGAGGAGATGAGAACAAGGGAGAACTGGGATTGGCTGGACAAAGAGACTGAGAATAAGGTGTTGAGGAGGGAACTAGAACTGGTTGGCAAGTAAATTGGGACTGGGTGTGGGCACAGGGAAGATTAGGACTTGGTCAGCAAGCCCAGAGGGGAGACTAGGACTAGCTAGGTAAGGAGACTGGGACTCACCAGGCATGAGAGTGCTTCGGAGTGGAGACAGGCCCTTAGGACAAGGTGCCGGGGGTTGGTAGGAAGAGGGAGAACTGTAATGAGTCAGGGTTGTGTAATGAAGGAGGCTGTTGACCGTAGGACCCCTGCTTCATTTGTTGCAGAAGTTGGAAGGTGTGTAGTGAATCCTGCAGGAGACTGCAGGAATAGAAAGGAAGGTCTGGCGCTTAATGCAGTTGAGTGCTGTCCTGAAGAACTGGATTCTATCTCTGCCTCTGTCACAGAATTCAGATATGATTCTGGGCAAGTCACTTAAACCAAACTTTCCACTTGTTATCACTAATTATGTATTTCTCATTTTCTGCATGCCCAGCTTGATACCCTGAGGTCTGATTTGCAGAATTGCTGAACACTTAAAACTGCAACTGAAGTCACTAAAGCTGTGCTTTGAACATATAAAGTGCTCTGTAATGCCAAGCACTCTGAAAATTCAGGTCCTAGCTGCCTCAAATTGGGCCCCAAATATTACTGGAAACTTTTAATCTTAACCTCTGTCTCAGTTATCCATCTGTAAAATGGAGATAATACCATCCCCTCACTTCACAGGGGTGTTGTGAAGATAAATTAATTACTGTTTGTGAAGTACTCATATACTAGTGGTGAGTGCCACTGAAAAACCCCAGGAGGAAATAATTAATTCTGAATTCAGAGCAGGATTTGAATAGTGAGCAGTAAAAAAGGCATGGGAGCCATATACTGAACAATGAGGATAAAACAAAATATTGAGTAATTGCTTTTTAAGTGAATGAGGTAAGAGTCTGAAAAAATAGTAATTGAAGACTGTATCATAATGCATTCGCATAAAGGGCCCGATTAAGGTTGCATAGGCAATCTTAATTCTGGCATTTCCTAAATGTTGAGTGCTTGATTTGGTAACCATAAAAATATTATTTTAATGTAGGGTTTATTTTGTTTGTAACAGTAAAAAGAACAGAAAACTGTAGCATAAAGCCACTGTACAATAATTAAATTAGAGCATTTAGTAATAAGGCCAATAATAGAGGGCGAAACTCTAAAGCACATCCAGTGATGAAAACCTATTTTAAGATGTCTTTTGGATAGATGGGGGAAATATTTTAATATCAATATTTTAATATTCAAATGTACATGAAAACAATTAGAAAACACATTGTCTAAAGATGAAAGGTAGAGAATCTTATCTATTTTTAATCAGAAAAACATACTAGCATAACTTGATTGTCATTAAATATTTAAAATTACTTCATAGACTAAATTTCATTTTTGTTTAACACATTTTATATATTTATAACTCACAGTTTTTGCAGGAAGCTCCCAATCTCTTCTAACATATTCTAATGTATTAACTTTAATCAGTCATCTTGTTTATTATTAGGAGGAAAGCTACACTATTATACCTTATACTATCTAACAATAGCAATAAAGAAGTAGTACTACTAAACATTGTCATGTATGTATTAGCAAAGTGGTTTATATTTAATAAGTTCACTTACAGGTTGTTGGTTTTTTTTTTTGCAAGAAAATGTAATGCTTATTTAACACTTCTGATCCTAAGAAATTACATTTCTTCAGTATCACATAAGATATTAATCTTCTCCAAATTGGCTTGGTTCAGATATAGTAATAATACAGTATGTCACATTGCCAAGTGCTATGTGATAGTGTAATGAGACCCTCTATCATAACACACACAAGGGGACAGATCACGTGGCAACCTTAACACTGAAAATTCTTGCTTTTGTGGACATAGAATCTCAACCTATGTTTAGAGTTGGTCGGGAATTATGTGACAAAACATTTTTGTCAGAAAATGCTGATTCATCAAAATCCATAAGAATCAGTTTCCACAAAACTTTTTGTCAGAAAGGTTCCTTCAGACCAGGATGATACAAGAGACAGCAAAATAGGGAGTTGAACCTATCAAAGATGAGTGCCCTAAACACTGGGCTATAAAGTAAGGGTCTTCAAAGTACTCTTGTTGGAGCCATTCCACTTTGCATAAATAATTTAATATTCATTGGGTCAGAGAGCAAGCAATAGAAATTGACTCTAAAGCCTGGTAGTTAGGACACTCACAGGGGACGTGGGAACCCCAGTTCAAGTCCCTGCATCTCCCACATCTCAGGTGAGTACCCGAACCACTGGTTAGGGCTCTCGTTTTTTACAAAAAGAAGGTCTCTTTTATCCTGAATTTTTTTGAAATCTTGAAACTTTTCACAGGATGGGAAAACCATTTCCAGCTCAGCTCTACCTATGCAGTATTAACATAGTTTTCTGAGGGATCCTAAGTGAGAGGATATGGAGCCTTACATCTCCAGGTGACCTGTTAGAAATTAGAAACCAGCCCAGTTCAGTGGCAACAGAAAGTCTTGCCATCTGAAGACTATTCAATGGTCTGGAATAAGTATTTGCTCCCAGTCCAGTTCCAAGAGGACAGAAGTTTAATTCACAAGAGGAGTAACCTTGAATATTGGTGCTAATTTACATCATCAGTGGCAGTCTCAGTAGAAGACAAATTCTGACTGCAGTTACCACATAGCTATAAATCTGTAGTACTTCCACACAGCACTCCGAAGTTCTACAAGAGTAACCCCATTCAGTGTTGGGCCCCAAAGATTGAATGGACATGGAAACTAAACTTTTTGCTGCAAGGATCAAATCCTGGTCCTATTAAATTAAATACCAAAACTCCAATTAATTTAGAAAGGACCTAACCTTGGGCCTAACTGATATCTCCAGGTCAGAGTTGAGGTATATTGGGAAGGCTACATTACTGTAATACCTGTTCTCTGTATTATTCCAAGTGGTATGGTTTCCAAATCTTGTCAAGAGCCTTCCCTGAGTAATAAAACTACCATAAAAAAATCTACTTGCTTAATTCAGCATATCAGACTGTTCATATGTTAGTTTTCAATCTAAGTAAATTTATTCTATATTAACATAAATAATCTGAAATTAGGTATTTTCCGTCTTCTACCCTTCCTTCTAAGGACATAATGAGGTACCAGGCTTTTTAGAGATAAGGTTCTTTTTTTCTCCTTTTGACTTAGTGGAAAGGGATTTCTGTAGTACAGCTATCTTACAGAGACTGCCCCCAAACTTTGTGCACTTTTACATAGTATTGCCTTGCCTCTTCATTGGGAGGAAGTCGGTAGCTCAGCAGACTGCATTCTTTCTTCTTCAGCAGTCAGCCCAAGCATACACTCTTCGAACATGTAGGCTGATTACTGTGAACTCCCTGGTTTTGAGTCTTCTGGAGAAGAACTCTCTCCCCTCTGCTAGGATGTCACGGAAGCACTGCACAAGCATGTCATCTCACCACCATCAATTCCATTACATAACATTTAGTCTGGACAATGTCTGTCTCCATCCTAGTGAAAAGCTGGGCAGCTGTGCAAACCATACCCTGCCATGTCTTCTGCCCTCAGGATTCAGTTATGCCTACACAGCTGCAGAGCCCTGGTGGGTTGGGCCCTGGTAATTCCTTTAAAAAAAAAAAAAAAAAACTGTGATATTAATGAAAATGGAAAATGCTTTCAATTGATGGAATTAAATTTACCATAAATTCAGTAGTCTACCTTGTCACATTCAAATCGAGAAAACAAAAAACACTGTCGAAAATTCAATTTAGCATTACAGAGATTATTGCAGCACAACAGCCCTTTATCTGTAGTAGTGCATAAAAAAGCACTTCTAACAGTGCATCAATTTTCACAGCCATTTAGTAGATTAGAAAGCAATTGTAAACAGAGTAAAACCCACATTAACTCCTGTCAACAGCCTGCCTTTTTCTCAGTTATGGATTTGTTTGAAACAACAGTGAGGTCTAAAGTGATTGCATCAACATCACAGGTTGTATTATAAATATGAATGAACCCATTGTAATGGAATGCATAGTAATATATGGCAGGCATTTGTCCTCCCTATCGTTGTAACAGCTTCTCTAAAGGAAGAATAACTGTGACATAAGGGAACATGTCACCCTCTATGAGAAATAATTTCTCATGTTGTGAAACAGTAATTGTATCAAGAGACAGGTTTTTAAACTGCCCTTAGTTTTATATTCTAATAGTGTACCATTAATATCTGTCTGGTATTTCTTTTAGCTGAAACCAACCAAAAGTTACATAATGATAATCGAATATTTTTTTTAAATGAACTCGTTTAAATAAAATATCCTTCTACTTTTTTTTTTAATTTTTGGCAGGTTATTTTTCCGATCTCTGCTTAAAAGCATTAGCTCAGTAAGAGTAAAAGGGATACTTTATCTGAATAGAAAGCAGTCAATTAGCCTGGAAGCAATTAAAATGGAATTGATTTTTAATCATAGATAGAAATTCATCTTTACAGAGTTGAAGGTCCTCCATATAAAATGTAATTTAGAGTAACATTTGTTTTTTTCCAAAAGAAAAAATGTTTTTGATTTCTTTTACTACACTATGGCAGAGTTTGGTGCACCAGACATTTTCCCATACATATTAGATTACTAAACAGGATACTAGTGCATATCTTTTTAATTGCTTGCCTCTGTTAGAGTATTCATTTTCTCTGAGATAAGGGCATTTTCTATTCTGCTGCTTAATTTGTCTTTTGTTAGAAAAGCATGAAACTTCAATAAAGTTTTTACATAGCAAGCATTGTCTTACTTGCAACAGTGTGTAAAACCATAGATTGGTGTTTCTCATTAGAGAAGAGTACAGTACTTTAGATTTCAGTATTGAGCTACTATAGTTAAAGAGCAGTGCTGTTTGTACTTGATTGTACCTTCTCTCTGTTCTTAGAACATAGTTTTGAGATGTTCTAAGAATTAATTTTCATATGAGGCAAAAGTTAATATTTCATGTTTGTGATAAACTCTCCTAATGTAATAATTTTAATAATTAGAAAGCTATGGCTGTGATTTGGTGGAGATTGAGAGGATTATTTGAATATTCATCTTTTATCAGCTATTGAATTTTATGATGCCTATGGAAATGCACTGAGTAAATTATTCACATTGAATAAATTTTGCATGAAGGTTTTACTAACACGGCTAAAAAATTGCTTCTAAATTCACTCAGACAGATGGATTTTGTTCTCCAGGTGTTTGTATATTTTTGGTTTGATAGCCTATTTGGAATCATACTTCCTAACCTGCAAATATTTACATTTCATATTTGCAGGTTAGGAAGTATAAATTCAAGTTCCAATAACAGACATTTCAAATTAGTGAACATCTTTGTTTTACCCTGCGGCAGTAACCTTTTTCATTTTGTTTTCCCATATATGGTGTAACAGCTATACTAGGAAGAAAAATAATTTATTAGATCAATGCATTTTTTATAATTAGAGAAAATATTCTAGTGATTCTACATCTAGGTTTAAACTACTTTAAGCCAATAAAAGTATAAAGCGTATCACAAACCGTTGGCTCTATATAAATAATAATAAAGGACATTTATAAGCTAAAGTGTCACACCAGCAACATTTGCTGATGTAATTCTGTTGCTATGTGACCTGATCAAGAGAGATTGTATGAAGTATTAAGCCCAAACTGTTTCTTCAGGATTGGGGTATATCTGAAGAGATTTTACATAAAAAGTGTCCTGGATTTGCACTAATTTCTTAATTTTTAGCATGTTTTTAAAACTATTTTTCTAATATTTTTTTAAAATGTACAAATTACAGGTGATCAATCAAATGCTGTGTTACAGCCTGACCCAGGATCCACTGTACTGTCACCAGTCTTGTGAGTGGACCCAGTCACTGTGTTTCATTGTTTCTAAGGCCTGGTCTACACTAACCCCCCAAGTCGAACTAAGGTACGCAACTTCAGCTACATGAATAACGTAGCTGAAGTCGACATACCTTAGTTCGAACTTACCGCGGTTCAGACGCGGTCCACACGCAGCAGGCAGGCTCCCCGTCGACTCCGCGGTACTCCTCTCGCCGAGCTGGAGTACCGCAGTCGACGGCGAGCACTTCCTGGTTCGACTTATCGCGTCCAGACCAGACGCGATAAGTCGAACCCAGAACTTCGATCCCCAGCCGCCGAACTAGCAGCTGGGTGTAGACCAGCCCTAAGTCAACTGGTTCTAGATAGAGCTAGACACTGTTTCTAGCTTTAGAACTTTAGGGCATACTCCCAGGCTCAAACCTCTTAGACAGCATCTTTCTTTGAGATGTGGAATGCCAGCCTCAACCCCAGAATCAGTCTCTGAGAACTCCTGAGCCCCTCCCCCAGTCTCTTACACACACTCCCCAAGGCCGTGAGCACTCTACTCTGGGCTTCTAGTTTAACCTCTTGGGGGGGGGGCACAACATTGCAGGTAAGCAAGGAATACAGATATAGCAAAGGAATTTCTTAGCCACGGTGATAAGAACAGATTTAAAAATTTTATTAAGATAATGTTAATAATAAATTGTGAACAGAGTTTGAGCATAGAAGTTTCTGGTTATCAGGGAATAACATACAGATTATCGAGGGTGCAAAGTTTGGTTTAAGATAAGGTGGCACGAGGAATACATAATCTGCAATATCCCCGATTGGGGGTAAAAGGTTGATGGGTCAAAGTACAGACATTGAGATATGAGGGTATGAAGTTCATAAAGTGGCTATGTTCGGGTGTGGAGTATAATGAGTGGATATGATGAGGAGGATGGATTGACCCTCATTTGGTGAGATTTAATGTTTAAGGAGTTTATGGTTCCAGTTCATATAAACCAACGGAGAAGGTCACTTGGTCCCTTTCTCGTAGTGGGAGAACGATGTCACTCTGGCTCACGCCTCCTGGTACTGTCGGTGGCCGGTGATGTGCTCGATGTAGATGTCCCTGGATTACTCTTAAAACACTCTAGAGATACAAATATTTGAAAACAACAAAAGTCTTGAGGCACAACCTCCCCTTGTCTGATCTCATCCTTTCTTTGAGTTCAGGTTTGATAGCATTTCAGACTGGGCAGAGTCCCTCATGTCCTCTGTCTCATGCACATCGTTCTCTGCACACAGAATCCCGCTCTTAAATAGGCCTTTGTGTCTCTGCCCTGTGCTCCACTAGGAAGCTCCAGCTCCCTCAACCAGTCATGCTGGCCCCACCTGTGTAGAAAAAAACATAGTTTCTTGGCGGTGGGCCATCAGTTGAAGTTGACTCATTCAAAATGGATAACCCCAGATGGCTCTCAATGATTAGTACTTCAGTGAAGTGTGAAGCACCTCTCCAGGCTAAGGTAGCTGTCTGGAATGCAGTACAATAGGCTATCCTCAGGAAAGTTTACACATGTTCAACACATAATACAAATTCATAATTTGATACAGGCATATCCCACTCTGTCTCTCAGCATTCTGGGTGAATATCCTTATTCTATTAGCAAATACGGTATGTGTTTCAGCAACCAAAAGCCTCCTACATAACTTCTCAAGCTGCATTCATGCTGAAGGGGAAAGGATAACCATAAGCAACCGTACCATCTTGCCTGAAGAAGTCCATAGCAGAAGAATAAGGCATTTCCCTCACTGAAATGTAATTTGGGAGCAGATTCCTATATAAAAAGAAGATTGTGGGAAATGATCCTACACTGTTAATGGGGATGGATTAGATGACCTAATCATTTCAACTGAGTTATAACATTTATGATTCTATGAAGGTATCAAATTCTCCTGTTACTGCTGGCAGTTTTATCAGTTATAGAAAGAGAATATCATATCTTTGTTAGTTTAGTAAAAAAAAAAAAAAATGAGTTATCTGTAGCCAAAAGACACACATCCTTCTCTGTAACAACCCACTGGAAACAATAATGTGATACCCACTTATAAATAAATAAGAGCATTAAGGGTCAGATCTAACTCTGATTAAAGTCAGTAAAAGGCCCCCATTGACTTCAGAGGGAGTTAGAACAGGCCCTACCTAGCCATGTTTAAATGTTACATACTGTAGTATATTTAACATACATCATACTATGCAAGATTTTATTTATTTATTTCATAATACCAAACATAATGCAAATAGGAGTTTAAACAAATTTAAAATTTTTAAAATTAAAGAAAGAATTCTGTATTCTTATTCCAAATAAAGGTTAGAGCCCAAGAGGGGAAAAATATCAAGAATAAAAGTTGGTGTTGAAAGAAATATGGTTTGAGTTATATATGTATCAGCATGCTGAAAAGCCAAACTTGCTATTAAAAACCACTTAAAATATTTTTTAAATGCAGAGGGTGTAACGTGACATCTAATATAAAGTAAAAACAAGCAAATGATATATTTAAACCACTCTTTAATAGTTCATAAACAATTGTTTTGTCAGAATTTTTAAAATATATAGATGTACAGTGCCGTAAGAAGCACCTCTAAAATTCTATACAATTGATTGAGTATGCTATAAGAATCTCATCTATTTCGAATTGTATATCTTTCAACTTTATGCCTGTGGATTGAGCATTCAGTAATTGTTTAGCATAAGTTTTTTTAAACTGGAAAATTGTCTCTATGGTTAGTTATTTTATTACATATCTCCAATCAGAATCCAGTCCTTTTTCCCAAACAGAATGGAGTGCCAGCCAAGTATTACAGGCCATCAGCCCTTGGTTCTTCTGAAATATTCTTCTTCTTGATCTAGTTCCAGGAGCGCTGCCAGCTTTTCTGCCGCCCTAGGCGGCGGAAGGTCCCGCCCCGAAATGCCGCCGCCGTCGCTGCCCCCCAAATTGTAACGAGGCGGTCGCCTAATGGGTTGCGCCAGCCCTGTCTAGTTCATAGGACTGTGAAATGCTGTCACTATATTTTAAGGGGATTACATGTTTCTAAACGATGCTTTGAGTATGAATGGGAGACTTTTCATAAGAGTCAGCTCTGCACATTTTCCAGGCCACATTTTCCAGAGTAGTTTGCTTTGCACCACACTGCCCTGGAAATCTGACTCTATAGTGACATTAACATGTTCTTGGAGAATCATCCTAGTGATCCGCTGATGACTTGAAGCTGATACAGAGGCTTTTATGCCATTCCCATTCTGTGTAGTCAGTGTAGCAGAGAAAATTGGCATGGCAAGAGGAAGAAGTAGGTTCCCTTGCATGACATTAGCCCTCCATTGTTTTCTACCCCCCACTGGCCGTTGCAGCTTAGCATTGGTTTAGAGTAGCCCTCTGGCTGTGCTGGACTGTGTGTTCAGCCATATGTATGTGAGATTGTGAAACAGAATCCTGAGCCCTAACCTGCAGTACCTGGTATGCACCTGCTGAATGACCACTAAGGTACGATGTGAATAAGAGTTGCAGCCACAAATAGCTACTACCTAGATACAGATTGTAGGGCAGTGAGTCTGAGCAGTATGTGGACCAACTGGACACTCTTCCATCTCAACCCTCCTTAATTCCCACAGAATAGACTACAGTAGAGCTGAGTTTAATTGCATGAAGATGGCTGCAGAGTCTCCTGTGTAACTTCTGTGCATCAGCACCACCACCCAGCACAAGTGGTTCCTTCCATGGCTCCCAGGATTTTTTACCTTAATGGAGTGTTCAGTTCCTCCTCTTTGTTCTTCCCTGTGCTCTAAGTAGCTACTGCAGGAGAGAAACAGAACTCTGAATGTTGGTCTGCCTGGTTCAAAAGCCTTTCATCTTTAACTTTGTTATTGTAGTGTTTTAGTCAGGGTTAGGATTACTGTTTTCCAGTGTTTGCATAGGATCAGTGGGCTACATCCGGCAGTTTGTGTTACACGTGAAAGTAATACAGTTTACACAGAACTAAACATCCTCAGTCAAGCATCTGCGAATGGATTATGTACTTGCATATAAAAAAGTGCCTCATAAATTTAAAATACATTTCAGCAGAATCTCTTTCATGTAGTACAGTATTATTCCTGCATGCCTGGAAGAAGATGAAGCTATATGTAATTTGATATGGCAAATGACATTTTATTTCTTGTTTAGATTCTGAGAGGTATGTACAGCTCAGATTTACTTTTGAATGAAAGATGGAATGTTGCATAGGGCTTTTTTAAATTCACAAGTTTTGTGATAAGTTTATTTAGAAGTAAGCAAAGGTTCCTCTCTAGAGATCAGCAACAAAGTCTCCCGTTGTTTATGAATCTAAAATACTACTACTCAAAAATAACATTCATTTGTGATTTCTGTTTTTCCCATAATGGTATTCTGGGTTCTTTAAACATTTTTTCCCCTCGATTAATATGCTTCCTTAAACTCTTTGTTTGATGGAATATTTTAATGTAACATCATGTTTAGCATGTTTACCAACATTTTTTTTTTTTTTTTTTTTTTTTAACCCTTGCAAATTTAACTTCTGGAGTTAAGTGGAGTGTGAAATTTCCCCTCTCCAATACTGAGATTCGTTCTTACATGACACGGACAAATGGAGAAATGAATATATATAAAATGTGATGGTGTGGTATGATACAAGGTAGAAAGGTTTTATCATCATGAGTTTCACATGGATGCATTGCTTGCAACCACCATAGCCACTTGTGAGTTAGAGGTTACCTCAAACAGGCGGTGATAACATCTTTATGCCATTCCACACCATTGTTTATTTTTTTTATTTTCTGCATATCTTACTGAAACACTATTTTAGCAATGTTTTAGAAAGTTTGCAAAACTTTCATTGAGACTTTTTTAAAAAAAATTCCTTCGTTGTATAAGGAAAGATGCCCTATTTACCATGAATTCAACCACACAGGGCTTAGAAGACATTTATTAAAAAAATTTAAAGTAGCTTTTCTATACACACAGTCACATTTTTAAGAATGCATAACTAGAGGAAAAAGTAGGACATTTAAATGAGATTTAGGCACATCTTTTATTTAAAAGTCTTAAAACTGTAATTTGAAATATAATGCAGGCCTCAAAAATGCAGATATCTGACACTTGAATAAGTACAGAATTATTAGTGATAACAGTAATTCCTTGTAACATATTATGTTACATCCTTAAATTTATTTTGAAAGCATTAACCAAAGGAAAGGGAAACAATCATGTAAACTAAAAGTAGAAAAACTGTAAATAGGTTTTTCTGAATGATGTCAGGATAGAAAATTTAATGTGTCCTGTTATAAATAATATTTAGTTAAATTCTCAAAGTAATTGAGAGAAATTTTTTGATAATTTTGATAAAGTAGGAAATGATAGCTTTAGTGATTGGTAAATCTCAGTGGGCTTTGGTGTAATATTTTGTTCTCTGAGCTCTTGGGCTGTTCAAAGATTTAAATATAGAACCGAAATGCATTTGACCACTCAAACCCCAGGGAAATACCTTAAATTTGTATGTTTCTCTGTGTCACTGATTGCACGTGTGTATTATTCTCCTAATTACCCCACAAGTAATTTTCTGATGTGTGATAATGTGCAGGTCAGTGCTCTGCAAGTCCTTCAACACGACCTTTCATTGAATAATTGTCCTATCATCACCTTGATTCATGGCTGTATATTTCCTTGATTTTTTTTTCTCTTACTCAAGTTAGCTTAGCAACCAGCTCACACATCTTTTATACTTATTATTCAAGTAATCACCCTCTGCAACACACAGAAGCATCAATTAAAGCATTACAATGAAGTATTGTGTTTTGTTCAGAATTCTATGGTATCAGGAGTTAAATTCCATTTAGCATGATTCAGGCCTTCTTCAAGAGGCTGACCTGTATTTAAAAAAAAAAAAAAAACTTCTAAACAAAAAAGTGCCTTATCACAAACTACATGAAATGGATCATAAAATTACATTCTGCTCTTTTAAAAAGACACTTAAGCTTCTTTGAAAGATATGTCGATTTAAATGTAGCACTAAAATGTCTGATGGCTGAACATTCATTTTAGATTAGAAGTTTTGTCAGATGTAAATCCCTTTTATAACTGCTTTATTGACTCTTACCTGTTTTCTTCATAAACATTTTCTGGCTAATTTTCAAATTTGGGTGAATTTCACAGCAAATTATTATTAGAATGGGACTTGAGTACCCAGAAGCTGTCAAGATGGTTCAGTGATTTAATGTCAGTGTCCTGCAGCTTTGACTGTAATCAGCAGATGCTCTGGTATTACCATAAATGTTTTCTTAACCACCTCTGTCAAAAAAGGGAAAATATTTCCTGCTTGGAATCTACTGCTTCTGATTAAATTCAGTTTGGCTTCTTTTGCATAATTAATGTCCCATGATGATCTCTAACCTTTTGTTTTTAATATCGCCTCTTGGTCTAGACACACACTCTTTGCAGGGCTGCTCAGTTAAGTCAGAGCAGACAAAAGGAAACTGAATGAGTTTGTACATGAGCCTTTATTTCATTGGCTCAGAAGTTCTATACTTTGTTCTACCCTGAGTTGTCAAAGAACATGAAAGGTTCTGGTTCTTTCAGTCTTTTTGATTGTTGTGTTGGCTCTCTGTTCTACTTCTGAAGGCTGTTTCTGTAAATGCTCCTGTTTATATGGTTTAGACGTGCTGTGCCACTTAAGAGTTCTGATTTAGAATTCACTTAGCCTCAATCTGTAAATTATGTTAAACATGCATTCTAATACAATCAAGTAACATGTATCCATAGGGTATGTCTACACTGCAAAAAAAAAAAAAACCCAAAAACCCTGCAGCAACGAATCTCAGAGCCCAGGTCAACCAACTGGGGCTCGCACTGTGGAGCTAAAAATAGCAGTGTAGATGTTTAGGCTGAAACTGGAGCCCCAACTCCAAAACCCTCCCCGCTCTCTTGATTTCAGAGCCTGGGCTCCAGCCAGAGCCCAAATGTCTACATTGCTATTTTTAGCCCCATAGCATGAGCCCACATCAGTTGACCCAGGCTCTGAGACTCGCTGCTGCAGATCTTTTGTTGTTGTTGTTGTTTTGCAGTGTAGACATACCCTTAGTTATCTGACTTATTGTGCATACCTGTTATGAGTTATAGCTAAAGTGCAGTTGTATAATTGATGAGGAAGGTAGGCAACTGTAAATGCCACAAATCAATTTCTGATATTAAGCTGAAGTCTTTGTAGTAAAATAGATGCTAGGACTCTAAACCTTAGACTGTAAAGTAATAAATGTATTTATCACTGGAAAGATGGTGGTAGTATGCCATTAATGTTCTTAAATACAGCCTTCGGGGGGCTGGTACAACAGCTGAATAATTCACTTTCACCTATGGCAATGTGTCTAGAATCTTTCTCAGATCATAAGTAAATGGAATTTGGAACTCTCAAGACCAGCCTCAGTAGTAAATCATATCTCAAAAATAAAATCCACATTTAAATACAGAGGAAAGCCTGACTCCATACAAAGGTAATTTCTCTCATTTGTGGTTGAACTGATGTGCAGTATTCTAGGAAATTTATAACATTACTTTCATGTGTGGTATACTGGTGTCTCACACACAGTCCTGGAGAGCTCCCTCTGGCTTATCATTCACCAGGCTGTTGTGTTCATGGTCCATATCACTGGAGGTTTTAAGCCTCCTAAGTCTGAACAGTCAGGGATGATCCCCAGCTTGGGTTCTCTAAGCACACTCTTGAGGTGCAAATCCTCTGTCTAGCTCTGCCCTCTGAGAGCTGAGACCCTGTGGTCCAACTACCTAGCCCCTAGGACCAGTACTGACCCCTCAAGAGTGCTCACAGTTCAAGCACATCATATCCCATAACTGCAGCCATGTAGGTATTCTGGATTTACAGTTTGACTTTTCCGGGGCAGGTGATAGTGAAAACAAACAGACACAAAGAGAGACTTTGCACAGGGTTCTAAACATGATTACTCTTTATTTAGCAAGACAGAGACACAGCTCTAGACAAAATAATAAAGACATCCGTATGCATTTCCCTGCCTCAGTTTCCATCACTTTGGAGAGTTCTTTGAGCTTGAACAGAGTCCTCTGTGGTGCCCAGGATCCTTCGGTAGTTCATGGCTTCTCTTCAGAATCATTGAGTCAGTCTCTCCCACTAGATCAGTTAGCTTCCTTCTTCCTCAGATGATCCTGCAGTTAAACAGGATAACCCCAATACAAAAGCATGCCCCTCTCTCCTGCTCAAGCTTCCTGTCTGGCTCTTTCAGTCCCACAAATTTATATGTTCCACCATTAACACCTCTATCCTTGGTTCAGCTGCTGGGGATTTTCCACTCTCTATTTCCCCCTCACTGCAGAGAAACTTGGTCAAGCTGGTTTCCCAGCTCAGGCAACCTCACATGAGCATAGCCATTTTTTGGTCAGAGCACAGTTGTAGAGGTTATCGACTGACGATCTGGTGATCCTTTCTGGCCTTACCATTGTCCTTGGCCTGGTAGTGATGTGGCACAGTCCTTGTTGGCAAATGGTGGATTCCACATACACTGGTGCCTTCCATGATTCAACAATTTCATAACAGCCAGAATTCATAAGTCCCATATAGACAGGTTTCCCAAATTGTTACAATTGGCAGTATAAAATGACAAATTAAATGGTAACAAACCAATCATTTTGGAGAATGCTTTACAAATGAGTTGGAGGTTGCAGTGTGAAATGTCAGATGCCAGTTAAGAGCAGCCAAAATTTACACAAATTAACAGAACAAGGTCTTATTAATTAACCTTACAGAAAAGGGGCTTTCCATGAGCATTTTCTATTGGAGGGATTGCTACATGCTGATTTGGATTGCTTTCCACTATGGGTAACTCAGAATGATTGTGTACAGTTGCAAGTAGAAGTGACATGGAGATGAGAGACCAAAAGGAGTGGGCCACTTCGAGGCTCTTCAGAAAATGAAATGCAGGAGACGTACAGAAGCACAGTTGTCCAGTGGGACCATTGTGCCTCACGTGGAGCACAGGGAAGTAAGAAAAGATTCACTGTGAACCATCCCTATTGTGAAACAAGCTCTGCTGGCCTGAGTGGAAGGTGGAATGCCCTGGTTCTGCCTCCTCCCCAACCACTTTGTTAGTATTATATTTTACTAGAGGTCCAAGTTGAGATCAGGTCCCTATTGTAGTAGGACTGTACAAACATGAAAAAATGCCCTGCCCTGAGGAGTTTACAGTCTAAGCAGACACACTAGATAAAGAGTGGAAAGAAATTAAATGATATAAAAAGTTAAGCAGGGAATCTGTGGCAGAGCCAGGAATTGAACCCAGACTTCCAGTCCAGTACCTTAAGTACTAAGGGACCCTTCTTATATGTAGAGGTTTCTACTGCCAGTGCTAAAGTGTTGTAGTCCTTGTTCTAAGATATTTTAAATCTCCCTATCACTTTGATATGTAACTGCTGCCTAAGATGCACAAAGGTTTGACCAGCTCTTGTGCAGGGAAAAGCTCCTTGTATCCTTCCCCACCACTACCTCTTTGCATACCTGCACAAGGTCAAGTACGCTGTGGCCCAAATATAGGAAGTCAGATAGTACAAATATATAGCACTTATATAGTGCTTCATATTAGGTATTCTGAAAGCACTTTATAAATATTGAAGATATTTGCAGTATGTTTTGTGCACAAGCAGAGGAAAGAACTACTTCTCCTGTGTCTTTGCTTTATTGCTTCCTAATTTTTAGCTTTGGGCAAGGGTCGCCTATCTAGTGGTTTACAGTATCTTCTGTTACACACTTTCAGACAACATACTGGCTTGTTTTTGACGTATATCAAGTTATCTGCAACATATATCAGATGCCTAGAGTGGGTTGTAAGAACAAGAAGCCTATTTGATTACCAAAGTTTTAATGGTCAAAGTTGCATGTACTAAGTTGATTCCGCTTTTTCCCCATGCCGAATTTATTCACAAAGGCAGTCCTGGTTACCAGTTTGTCCCAGATAAACTTCACAAATAAGACTCTTTTCTGATACAGAAAACTAGGAGTTTGAAACAAGAAAGAAAGGAATGTACAGAGGCACCAATTTTAGGGAAGTACAAAGCATTTTTTAAGACATCGTATTAAAAAGATAATGTGTTCATCTCCTTAAGACTTAGGGCTCTAGTGGCACAAATACCATCCAAGATTATTTAATCACCTCACCCGCACCTGTTGCAACAGCAACAGCATCGTGAGCCTCTCTGTTGTTTTCCTCTTTTTCCCAAGAGACGTGTTTTGGAAGAGGAGCCGATGAACCGTATGCTGCTACTGCCACCTTCGGGATAAGAGCAGATGACAGCCTGCTGCTGCAGCCGCCACCTGTCGGGGCAAGAGCTGCCTCAGAGCAGTGGTCTTGGAATAGCTCAGAGAAGCTGTGCCCCTACTCAACTCTTCAGAATTTAGTGGCCACCTAATCTACCAGTAGCTCTGCTCACCTTTTTCTTTCAGTCATAGCCATCTACCCTGCCCCCAGAATGATTGCAAGCCAGCTGTAAGACCCTTTAGGTCAACTCCTCCCCGCAACACCATCTCCTTGAGAGGAACAGAGGTGGAATTTTAAGGTGTCTTTGCTGAGTTGCCTTCTGCTTTAGACAACACCCTAACAGTGACCCAATTTCTTCAGAGTAGTTTGGGCTTTAGTATACAAAATGTAAATTATGATGATTAAAAATAATTGAGAGTTAAAACTCTTGGTTATTAACCATTAGTAAAAAAAAATTCCTAAATAAATTGTTATGGTATGTTAGTCAGTCAGTGGAAACTATAGTAGAAAGGAAGGTTAAGTTCCACAAAACTCATTTTGCTAAACATGTCTCATGTGGATATACAACAAGTAGGTCAGAGGTTTGGGGTTTGTTTTTGTTTCTTTATTTGCTCATAGTCATTATAGCATAGGCTTCTTTACTGTGTCCTTTTCAGAGTAATTAATGAGAGGGAGACACAGATTTTGTGTCTCTTTTCAGATCGGTCATCTTCATCAGCACTTCCCAAACAGTATTCATCCAGCTATCCTCTGCAGATGCCTGTGGATTTCCCCTTGTCACAGAAATTTAATTGTGCTGCTAATAGGTTATCTGTTTTGCTTAAATTCTTTGTCAAAATGTTTCTTGACGTCAGTATTCATTGATAGATAATAGATAGCCCAGGAAACTGAAGTCCTTTGTTTATCTACCGCATAAGTACAGCATAAGCAGGAGTAACTTTGTAGGCTGCAGGGTATAATTAAGTGCCTATGAGCTGTAATTCTTCCCCTATCATTAAAACTGCCAAAAATATTTTCAATTATTGCCAGTTGCAATGGTGGTGGCTTTGTAATACAACCATCTGTTTACTAGGAACATGTCTGAGGCCACCAAATCATATAGTTGTCTGGTGGTAACTTCTTTCAATCTCTTTTGACCTGGACTGGATTTGAAATGGCAACCTACAACTCAATGACTCTCTATCACGTTACCAATCCTCTGAACCTATAGATATTGCTTATGCACAAGGAAAAAGCCAATTAAGAAACTATGTTCTAACAATTTAGAATGATCTTAAGGCATGTTGCCACCTTCGGAGTCCACTGTAACTCCAGAAATAATTTTTTTCTCAGATTGTTGTTTTTCATGTTTGAGAGAAGTGGGAAAGCTTAATGCCCTCAATATCAATCCTCTTCCTATGTACTTTGGGGTAAATCCATAATTCATCATCCACCTCAAGTAGCATTGGTGGGTGCAACCCTTCGGAGTAAATGGAGGAGGAATGACAGTAAAATCCTGCCCCTCTCTCACCTAGCTGAACCACACTTTTTCCTGTGTCCCTGAGCTCTTCACATCCACTGAGATAGGGTCAAGATTGGTTTATGCAGGTTTTTTTTAACTTTGAAATGTATTTAACCTAAAATTGTGCCCAATTTCTTGGTTAATTTTGAAATTAATTAATAAGCTTTGAAGCCATCCCTAGATGCACCCCAGATTTTAGTTAAATCTTGGCATCCTAAAGTTATTATAGTAGCTACTGTCATTTCTATGGGATGGGGGAAAGAAAATAGATGAGTATGATGGATTGAGAAATTGGTTCCAACTCTACATGTATGCAAGGTATGGTTAGAGAAGAAATTGGGAGAAAGATTGAATGGATTAGTCAGGGGCAGCTATTTTGAAGATGATTTTTGAGGAGGTAGCAGCAGTAGTCAAGTAAGTGAGAAGAAATTTTATATATTATCTAATCTGAACTGTGAAACCTTTGATTTAGACTCTGTTAAATGGGAAAGTCAAATTACGGTCCAGTGTAGTTCATTTTTTCATGAATTAGTTTATTCAGTGCTCGTAATCAAACACATTGTTCTTTGAAAGGAGGGGAAGTTCATGTTAAATAAGTAAGTCCCCTTTCATACCATCATTTAGTACTGGCATCCCTCTTTTCTTCCCTCTGAATCAAAGAAAAATATTTTGTATCTCCTGCTTCTGAACATTTAGTAAAATTCAGCTACCTGAATTTATTTATTTGAATGTTTTATTCCTTTAAATTCCACACTCTTTCATACCAGGAAGAGCAGCAACTTTTAAATTAATTAAATGCATATAAAAGGTTGGGTTTAAAAAAAAAATCCACTATTCAGTAATGCAATTGAGTGCCTCATTAATTCTGGTGGTGTCATCTGTTTTTGATTAGTAAGGTTGTTGAGCATCCATTGTAAAGCCTTAAGGTGCAAGAAATTACATTTCAAACGTATGGTGGCGTCATCTAAGTGCAGTTGACAGTTCATCAGGTGTTTAGGCCATGGCTACAGGGTATAAATGAAATAAGCTGATAGCAGCCCACAGTACTTCTTTTGCAATTCAGGAACATTTTCTAATCCTGCCTTTGTCAATCATAGAAATTGTTGGAAAAACTGTTAAACTAATAAAAAGTGACAAAGTATATTAAGTGTCTTCTGCTGTGCTATAGCGGGAGGAGATATATCTTGTATTTTATGAGAGCTATGATGCAATACACAAGGTCTCTGGCTATTGCAATTTTTCTGATTACTTCTAAAGACTGCTTCTGGATATTAAGAGAGCAATGCACAGAGCGATAAACAAGACCTCCTCCATAATGAATAATCCTGATTCTACAAGCTGCATATTTTTGCTGTTTACTATCAGTCTGCTATACTCAGGATTGGAAAGCTATACTTGAATGATTTCAGTTAGTAATGTCAGAGTATTGGACCTTCTCCATAGAAAGCACGTCTCTGTTTTCTGCCATCAGTAGTTAAGTACAGACTCTCAGTAACATGGTGCAATATGTGGAGCTGCAAGACAATAATTTAGGAAATATTCCCTTAGGCCATTGTAGTATTTGCCCTGTGTAAATCAGAGATTCAATTAGGGAAATCTAATGAGATTACAGCTGCATTTCTTTTCTTTCAGTTATAATGTTATCATGTCCTACATTGAAAACTATGATCATGTAAGCATACAATGCTGTTGTATTAGTCTCTCTCACACATTTGCTGCTTTATTTGTTTAACCAAAAGTGATTCGTGTACTAACAGTGTAAAAATACTTACATAAAAAATCAAGTGTCTTGAGTATCAAGAAAGTGGGCATTCTGTTGCAATATAATAAAGCTATTTAAAATATAGTTTTTTTTATTTTAGGTATTTGTCAGTGGTTAAAAAAAATCATACCTTTACCTCAGTAAATCTTGAAGTCATGTGTATTCAGTATTAATTGTCCTATATTCCAGGAGTAGGAGGGGTTTAAAAATCTCCCAAGGATCAAGCATATATTTGCTTCCCGAAGTTCATAGCAAGTCTCCATATTAGTGTTTCTTCTCGTTCATGCACTTTACACTTTTTCTCGTTCAGAGAAAATAAGTATCCCTTAATAGCCTATATGTATATCACTGTGTGCTGTTCCATGCTAGATCACCATTTAAACAGAGGAAAGATATTAAGCACAATATCCATTAACTGAATTTCCTGAGCTCTGCTGTTCATCAAAATAATTTAGAAAGACTTGTGTCTGGATGATACTAGCTGGATGGCCTTAGGTGATCTGAAGATAATTTTGAATTTGTTTTTTGCACCAGAGATTTGTTTGTTTGAAAGACTAGAAATTAATTCTAAACTGTTCACATTCTATGTTTATAAGACAAAGAAATTATCCCAAAGTCCTTACTCAGACAAAGCTCTCTGGAAGTCAATTCAGTAACATGTATTTCAGTAGCAAAAATATAAGAATCTCTAGACAAATCAGATGATCTTGTAACAATTCTTTAATAACTTATTTTGATGAACAGCAGTGCTTAGGAAATTCAGATGTGGGAAAACTAAACATTAATAGATTGAATTTTGAAGACAATGAGAGTTTTACCTAATTAAGAACTACAAGATTGAGTCTCCGTTTTGTTGGTCTTTCCATTGTGCTAAGAGTTTCATATCATAAACCGTGTCAGTTAAATAAATGTGTGAAAACAACTGAAGCAACATTAGTTAGGGATTGTTTTTTCTTATTTGTCTTTAAAGGGGAACAACATCTGTCAGGTTGCTTTTTCTTGGTTTATCCTGCTGATCAACTCCCTCCCTTCTAGTAGCTCTGGTGAGCCAGTAGTGCAGTGGGTTTCTTCTGGCTGTGATTTTAATTACAAAATAACTTGTAATTTACAACTCAAGCCATCATGTTACTAAACAAGCTGTGTTTGGGGGGTTTGCATGAATGAAGGAAAGGAGGATTTGGCTCTATATACTGTCCATGTCAAGAGAAGTAGAGTATGGGAAACTGATCTGGGCAAGTTCCTGGCAGAATAACAATAATTGGAGGCTTAGCCACATCTATTTAGTCTTGGTTGTTTTCACTTGAATTTTTTCAGATGCGGATGAAATAGGGTTTGTCACAATGTCACTGCTTGTCCTGTCAGAAGGTATATTTAAAGAGAAGTCTTGCATATACTCTGAAGGAAGGAAGTCCTGAGTGCATTGTAAACTCCTGTAGAATCTAATATTCAATGGAGATTCAATGTAGAATGCAAAGCACTGTTCTGAGATGCTCTTGCTTGCCTGTTCCAGTTAGGCTGTTTTATTGTAGACCACTTTTCTTTTGGCATCCACTGTTAGCCCCAAGTACAGAGCAATGCAATGTCCAGCCAATGAAGTGGGCTGTAGCCCACGAAAGCTTATGCTCAAATAAATTTGTTAGTCTCTAAGATGCCACAAGTACTCCTGTTCTTTTTGCGGATACAGACTAACACGGCTGCTACTCTGAAACCAGCCTTGAAGTGAGAGACAATACATCACTTTGACCATCTCTTTGTCAAAAAGGAGCTGGTAGATTTTTTCCTATCCACATGAAGGTGGAAAAAGGTATTTTTTGCCTCTCCTTTGACACTGGGCATCCAAATAGGGAGCCAAGTCTTACATGACTGCCACATTGCACACTATCTTGATGCTCAATGGACATATGCCTTTCACTGAAGGAGTAGGCATGCGTTCTACTAGAACCTCTAAATGCCTCCCCTCATCTCTCCCCCCATCTACTAACCAATATCACTTCAATTATGCTTGTGTTGTTCATCCGGGTGCTTAGTTCCTCAGGATACTGGGGAAGCTGGGTGATATGTGCTTTAAAAGATTTTGTGTCTGTGAAGCCTTTGGGATATGTCCAAGAGCAATGTGTGGAACCATACAAGAATAGTAAAGTCAAAATCATTAGGATTAACAGTGTATCACCCATGGTTTTTCGTAGCTTTAGCTATAAATTCATAACGTTTGCCTTATTTCCTATAACCAGACTGATTAAGGAAAACATTGTATCACTCTTCTCTTTATAACAACCTTTTGCAGACTTGAAAACTGTTATCAAATCCCCCTTCTTCTCTTTTCCAAACTAAACAAACCCAATTTTTTAAATCTTTTCTGATAGGTTATGTTTTGTAGACCTTCAGTCATTCTTGTTGCTCTCTTCTGGACTTTCTCCAATTTGTCCACGTCATTCCCAAAGTGTGGTGCCCAGAACTGGACACCGTACTCCAGTTGATGTCTTATCAGTGCTGTGTAGAGTGGAAGAATAACTTCTTGTGTCTTGCTTACAACACTCTGCTAATACATTCCACAATGATGTTCACTTTTTTAGCAACAGTATTACACTGTTGACTCATTTAGTTTGTGATCCGGTATAACCCCAAGATCCTTTTCTGAAGTATTCCTTCCTAGGCAGTCATTTCTCATTTTGTATTTGTATTTGATTATTCCTTCCTAAGTGAGGTATTTTGCATTTGTCCTTCTTGAATTTCATCCTATTTATTTCAGACCATTTCTCCAGTTTGTCAAGATCATTTTGAATGTACTAAGGCCACGTCTATACTTACAAGCTTACAGCGGCACAGCTGTACCGATACAACTGTGCTGCCGTGAGAGTGCTCATGTAGCCATGCTATGTCAACGGGAGACGCTCTCCCACTGATATAGCTACCATCGCTCATTGGGCTGGTTTTATTATACGATAGGAGAGCTCTCTCCCATCTGCATAATGCGGCTACATGAGTGCTCTCACAGCAGCACAGTTGTATCAGTTCAGCTGTGCTGCTGTAAGCTTCTAAGTGTAGACATGGCCTTAGTACAAGTAAGAGAAAGAATTGATCCAGTATTGTGGGGAGAGGACAAGTTGTCCGTAGCCTCGGTCTAGGATGCCATTTCTAAAAGGATTGCAATCGTTTTGCCAGTGGACAGGAGTGGGCTAAAGGCCGCCTTCTCCTGAAGCCCAGCATAATAGTAAGTAGCACAGAAGAGTTCAAACTTACAGTCAGAAGTTTGATGCCCAACAGTACTAGCCAGCTAGCAATTACAAGTAGCTAAATAGATTTATATGATCTGGTCTCAACATTGCTTTATTAAGGTGATAAATTACACTCCTTTCTCACCTGTAAATTGCAGTGGGGTCCTGATTCTTTGCTAAAACACAGCAGATGGCAACTTCTGAGTTTTTAATCCATTCCCAGGAACCTCTTTTCCAGTTGCAGTGGCATTACAAATCAGACACTAGCGATGCCAGTGCCTCTAGGATGAAGGTATATTTCCTGGATATTACCAGTAAATTTGATGATTCGGGGAGCTGCTACAGCAGCTGGCAGAGATCATCTTGGGGTGAATGAGCCCTATAGGCAACAGTGCATGTGGCACCTTTGAAGCATTGTGTGCAGCAGTAAAGAGGATCCTGAGGGTGTCATCTTAGCAGAATAAAATTCCCGTTGTAATTTTAAAATGAAAAGATTTGGTAGGGTAACAAATGAGTCTTTTGAATTTTTAATTAAAAAGGAACAGGAGTTAGCCTCTCCCCCTCTTAATACCTGCAAAATGACTTTTAAAGCTTTGACTTGAAATAGAACGAGGCCCCAGTGTGACTCCTGTGATGTAAAGAATTCCACCACAATGGAGCAACAGGAGCAAACATCTGATATTTATACTTGGTGGCTGGTAGAAATACCACAGCCAAACAAAGCAAACAGTGATTCTGTGAGAGGCTGTGGGATTGTGTAGGTGTCATAGTTCAAGCTGAGTCTAGATAGCCACTCTACATTCTCGGTTTATTCTCTTTCTAACTGTTCATTAGTTTGACCAATTTATTTACAGCTTGGCATGCTTAAAAATAGGAGTAGAATTTTTCTGGAGATTTGTTTGAAAATTTATGATTAAAAGATTTAAAATACTAGGACATCAAAAATTACCCTATTTTAAAATTATTCCGTCTCCCTTGGTTTATCAACCTACAAGTCTCAGCATAGCAAGTATTCCACAACTCCAAGTTCACAGACAGACACATTTTCCACGCTCAAGCATAGGGAACTTTGGCACATGTCAGACCTCCTAACAGTCCGAGAGAGCAGGGCTCTTTGGTTGCAGATGTTAGCAGAGGACAAAGCTGGCTCTAGGCATCAGCAAACTAAGCAATTGCTTAGGGCCCCAAGCAGCTGGGGGGAGGGGCATTTGCTTTTTATTATAAGAACTTGGCTGTTTTAGTACTGGGCAGGAATATTCCTGCTTAGGGCCACAGTGGGCTAGCACTGGCACTGACCGAGGGATGAGATTGGGTAGAGACAGGGCATGGAAGAGGACAGAGCTGGAATTGAGTCTGCGAGTGGGGCTGGTTTGCAAATAATCAAGTTTGGGGGAAGCAGGAGAAACAGGTAAA
The DNA here is from genome assembly GCF_002925995.2 of Terrapene triunguis. Lineage (NCBI taxonomy): Eukaryota > Metazoa > Chordata > Testudines > Emydidae > Terrapene > Terrapene triunguis. Next base: position 9,152,091 of record NW_020664368.1, on the reverse strand, counting down.
AAGGAGCGTACAATAGAAAGCTTGGGGCTGGAGCCAGGCACTGAACTGCTATTGGGAAATAAGGACCAGCTGTAGCCTGACAGCAAGGAAAGGCTGAGGGGCTTAGCAAAACAAAAATCTCTGGGAAAATCTTTGCATACACAGCAAAAAGAGTTTTAAAATGCCTCTCATGCTCTCACTAGACTGTGAAGAGCTTTTTCCACATGAAGCAGCCTGGCACCGTATTAAATCAGAATTTTACAGAAAACAAAGGAAAGCCCAAAAGAAAAAAAATTCGTTAAGTTTACCAAGTGGAATTCAGTAGAGGATGTGCTATTAATATGGATATGTGAAAAAACTCACTAAAACATATAATTAGGTTATGATTTCTACAGTTTAAAGTACACTTGAGACGAACCTTACCATCTTATTTATACACACAGACCTGCACATCGAAACAGTCCAATGCCTAAATAATTTAGTGAAACACAAACACTCACACTAGTTACAAAGTGTAACTGAATCTTATCCATTCATCACACAGTGTTCCATGAAAGGCCAGATTCCCAGTTGTGACTAACCATTAAACCTTGGGCACAGCTGAAAGAAGGCACAATTTAAGTATCTGTGCATACAGACAGCCTGGTCTCAGGTGTGGTATACAACAGCAGCCATTCTGTCAGCTGGGGTTTAACAGGGTGCAGAGAGGGCCTACTCACACTCACTAAGGGTACAGCTACACTCAGAGCTGGGGGGTGTGATTTCCAGCTTGCATAGAGGTACCCGTGCTAGCTCTGCTCGAGCTAGCGCACTAAAAATAGCAGTGTAGCCGGGGTAACGTAGGCAGTGGTGAATGGTGGCTGCATGAGTTAGCCATCCCAAGTATATAGCCATGGGGTCCAGACTGGTTTGTGTTGGGAGAGACTAGCCCATGCTATGTAACTACACTACTATTTTTAGCACAATAGCTCAAGCAGAGCTAACCTGGGTACCTCTGTGTGCATTTTAGAGACTAACAAATTTATTAGAGCATAAGCTTTCGTGGGCTACAACCCACTTCTTCGGATGCATATCCACGAAAGCTTATGCTCTAATAAATTTGTTAGTCTCTAAGGTGCCACAAGTACTCCTGTTCTTTTTGCACGGCTGCTACTCTGAAATCTGTGTGCATTGGGAATCATACCCCCAGCTCCAAGTGTAAACATACTCTAAAGCAGCAACCAAAGTTAGAGGTGTCAGTATAGACTCTAGCTTCTGGAGGATTCCTCTGTTCTAGGGGAACCACCTAGTTTAAGTCTTCTTTGCTCTTGGGGAAAATGCACACAGTAGACTTAACAGATCTGAGAATTAGCCTCTGATACATTAATACCCCGCTCTTATTCATACAAATGTTGTAAAAGTGTAGTTACTCAAACAAGCGTATCCACAAAAATCAGACACTTTAGCATTTCAAGACTACCTAAATGAATCTCTCTCAGATGTCTCTTGAGGATCCATCACTGATGTATATGAGCATATCCCAAGAACACTCTTTTCCTGCTGAGAGAAATAATTCTATATATACTTAATTAGATAAAACATTAGAGACAAAGCTAAATATATAAACATAACTTACACCCATCATTAAAATAGGGCCATTACATTAAACAGGAACTACTTGTGTAATAACCATCAAATTTGACACTGCTGAGCAAATAAAACACATATACACTCTATTATCCAAACTTTATTTAAAAGGCCTGGGCAACACCCATTAAAATCAAAGGGGAAATGCTATTATTTTCTGTGGAAGTTTGGAGTGGGCCCTTAAAAAGTAACACAATTCTAGGAGCAGAGTTAAGGTTGTTTGGGTGTTGGCTATTGAAAATGTTTCTGTTTGAATTAGGTGATAATGGTAATATCAGAATTGCTTAAACAGATGTGATTAATGGTATGCCCTCTCTTTGAAGCTGCTTAGCAACCTTAACTGAAATTTAACAAAATTGTTTGCTCTATGATCCTCAATGGCTGCCTATTGGTTTCTAGATACAATTGAAGGCATTGTTTTTGACCTATTATAAAAGCTGTAAATGGCCTGGAACATACCTACCTGAGACCACCTCTTTCCTCATGCCACGGATGATATTAGGGCTGGAGCTCCCTTACTATAAAATAAGGACTACTGGTGGGATGATCTCTATGGGTCTGTCTGATTCTGGAACTCCCTCCAACCACTTCATCTAACGTAGACAGAATCTGCTGAACTTTAAGGCATTGTGCAAACCCTAATTATTTGGCATTGGAGGAAGGGACAATATTTTTCAATGTCCTTTTTTCTGTCTCGCTGTGACTGGTTGGGAGGAGCTTGATTAAACTGAGGAAGTTGTGCACTGTAACTGCTAAATATTGACAAAAGGGGCTAGAGCTGTGAATAGATTATCTAAGAAATATCCATATAAAATAGTTGAAGAATATTGTAGTGTGATGCAGAGGTGACAAACTATAAACTCAGGATCTAGCTAAACTGAGATTTTCAGAGGAGTAGGAGATATAACCACACATATCAGATTAACTTCAATTCTCAAATGATAAAAGATAACTAGTAGATTTAGCCACACGTTTCATTGAAATTAATGTAATTCATGGAGTTAAAACCCATAGTTAGCTTTCAACATTTCAAACCTAATGTCCAAAAAAATGTAGATTTGTTATACGATCTTAGGCCCAGGTCCATAGAGGGACTTCGGGGATCCAACATTCAGTGTTGCAACACCTAACTTTTAGGCATCTCGCCATCCAATGTAATCCACAAACCCTTGATTAGGGTATCTAAGCTCCCTATACAATGCACAGGGAGAGAGAGAGGCAACTGAGAGTGGGATCCACAAAAGCCAGCATACTAGGCAGGGAGTCACCTAACCTGGCCAATAGCAGATTCTGACAAGACAGGTCTGTCCTAAACCCGGTTCCTCTTAGGGAGTTAGGCAACTAAGTCCAAGCAAGGGGGAGGTGCCTATCCCTGCTTGAGATCCACAGACATCTGAAGTCAGGCATCAAAGCCATTTCTGACAAGAATGGCAGTGGTGCACGCTCACTTGATGCAAAATGGCAGGGTAGGAGGGGGAGAGGGGAGGATGCAGTGCACGTGAGGCAGCAGTATGCATGCCAGAGGCAGAAACGTAGGCCCCTAGGGGACTTTTACAGCAAAAATTAATGAGTTTAGGCACCTGCGGTTAGGTGGCAGCTTAGTGGGGGTTTTGTGAACCACGGTGGCACCTAAATCTGAGTTTTAGATACCTAAGTCCCTCTGTGGATCTGGACCATTGTATTAAAGGATGACAGACATAGGTCTTTCAAATATACCATTCTCCAGCTTTGGAAATTTCAGCATATCTTCCATTTAGCTCCCTAACCCAGGACATACCTTCTGAAGCCATCTTTGAACTTCCTAGAGTTGGTTCACTCTCTTATTGAAGAGTACCTATGAGACGCATCAGAAGCCTTTCAATCTGGGAGAGACAGGCATTTTCAGCTCTACCATTGTTGTTTGGAACTGATCATTACAGACAGCTCATTCTCCGGTGAAGTCAATGGGACTTAGTTATGCTTAAATCTTTCACTGAAACAGGGTCTCATTGTTTTAAAGCTCCTTTGTTTGCAGCATTATAAGAGACCAAGGTCAGAGTTCACATGTTTACTAAGCTTATTTATCTGTAGTAGGTGGCCCCTCCAGGTCAGTTTGAAGCACAGATCACAATTTATGTCACAACAGTTCTTTCAGTACCTTTAGCTGAGAAAATTGGACCTCAGGCTGCAGTTTTCAAAGGAGTGCCTAACAAATGTAGGCTCTTTTGAAAATCCCAACTTCATTCTTTAGTGTTCGCAGGCCAGCATATATCAAGCCCTAAAGTATCTTAAAAGAAAAAGAAAGAAAAAAAAGATGGAGTTTCAGAAAATTATGCGTTCCTTCTCTTCCCCCTTCTTTCCCCTACCCCCCCCATCATCTTTTTGACCAACAGAATATGGACAGCAGCAAAGGTTAGGGGCACTCTGTATATCAATATAGACAATGTAGTCCTACAGGATCTTAAAGCCCCCAGAGATGTGTCTAGGTTCATTCTAATACAATTATTATGTACAAAATATTAAATGGAGAAATATATATAAACATGTAAATACTACAATTATTTTAAATTGTATATACTGTGTGTGTATGCATGGTCTCACTTCCTAAAAGCTCTTTTCTTTTGGCCTTATGTGTTACAGAGACACTCAATGTGTGCCACTATAGTCATGTGGATTATTGTATTATTTCCAACATACAATATATATATAAAATAGAGCTTAACTGTTCAGCTAAGTGAAAACTGCAGCTCTATTAGATTTTAAGTAACAATTGTCCATCTGATATAGAAGGAGAAAGGAGGGTATTTATTTTCTTCCAACAGCCAAAAGGTGATCATACTAATAAAATTCGTTGAGATTGTCCAAGATAGTGTGTAAAATACTCATCCATCACTGTGAGCCCCTGGTCAGGGAATGACAGTGCAGTAAATATCTTCAGCAGCCGCCTTGGAATGTACAAGCTGTTTTCGGTAGGAATTTTCAGCACTCACATAAAACACACTGTCATGAGTGACTGCCTGTGCTCCAAAGTCATTACTATTGGGATGATGGAACATCTTTCAGCGAATAACCAAAAAACTTTAAATGTCATGTCAAGTTTGTTGAAGCCATTTTCAAGCCTCGTTCAAGGTTACATGAATATTGAGTACGCCTGTTTTTAAAAAGTATAAGACCTATGAGAGGGATCACTCAAAAGGCTGGTAGATGGAAGTGTCACTTGATTTAAAAAAAAAAAGGGAAATTTGTCTATTCCTCTTTGGGAAAGTCAATCAGGCAGAGCCATTTATTCATCAGCCAGTGCAACTCACTCTTACAGCTGGTGAGATAAGTCAAGCTCGCTGTCACTTAGTTGTACATAGCCACAAAGAGACCAGAAAGGAAAGAAAGTAGATTATCTTGGATGATTAAATTACAATACAATTTTGATTTATTTAAAGTTTTAAAAATCTGTCTGACAAATTCTAAATTATATATTAAAAAAAAGACACAAGGTGGGTGATGTAATATCTTTTATTGGACCAACTTTGGCTGGTAAAAAAGACAAGCTTTTGATTTCCACTGATCTCTTCTTCAGGTCTCGGAAAGGTAATCAGAGTGTCACAGATAAGTACAAGGTGGAACAGATTGTTAAACATAAAGAGATAAGTTGCAGGAAACCATCAAAATGAAGTGAGCAATTAACACCTCAGCAGTCATAGGTCCAAGGAGAGTTAGTGGGTTACAGATTGTTGTAATGAGACATAAACCTAGTCTCTCTATTGAGTCAATGATTTCTAATGTCTAGAAGAGTTATGAATTTAAGCTCTGAGGCTCACCTTTTGAAGGTTTTTAGGTTTCCTTTGAGGACGAGGACTGAGAGATCAGATGTGGAATGAGCATTTTGTGAAGAGTGTTCCCCCACAGGTGATAGGGTGTTTTTGTCTTTCATCATTTTTATATATGAGTTAATTGGAGAGCATAGTGATAGTCTGATTTCCCCCACACACTTGTTGTTGGGGTATTTGATGCACTGGATGAGGTACACCACATGTTGTGACAGGCATGAGTAGGACCCATTCATCTTGAAAGGGGTGCTGTGGAGGTTATTGATCATTGTAGCAGTGGATGTATGGCTGCAGGTTTTGCATCTTAGGTTTATAGCAGGGTCTGGTGCTGCTTTGAGTTGATGGGTCCTGGTCTGTGGGGAGCTAGCTTCTGATGATGAGTTTGGCAAAGTTGGGAGGGTTGTTTGAATGCCAGAAGAGGGGGTTCAGGAAAGATTTCTTTCAGGATGTGGTCCCCATCAAGTATGGGTTGTAATTGTATGATGATACCCTATATGGGTTCCAATGTGGGGTGCTTAGTGATAACAAGGTGTGTGGGGGTTTTCTGTATCAAAGCCAGTTCTGCTGGTGAATCTGCTTCGCTGATGGAGTGTCCTTGTTTAGTGAATGCAGTTTTAGGTATGTTAAGCCATGTATCCTGGACTTTTTCCTCAGAGCATTTTCTATAGTAACTGGGTGCCTCACTGTAGATATGATTTCTTGGTGTGTCTGAGGTATTTGCTCTATCTGTGGAGGTAAGAGTGGTGATCCATGGGTTTCCTGTATATAGTTGTCTGTAGGGTTCTGTTGTGAATGAGATGAAACTTTTATTTTCTTCTCTTCTACAGAGAACCAGAAAGCACACCTAGAAAAGTCACATTCAAACTACAATATCAATTTCAACTTCACAAGGACTCCAATCACCAAGGAGTTTAATTATGACATGGAAGCTAATTCCTCTATAGCAAGGAGCAAGGCTGTTGGAAGAAAGGAGGCCTACAATGGAGAAAGCAACAGAGAAAAGGAAATGGAGCTTGTTGGCTCTGCTTCCAAAGGAGATGTTGTTCCTGAAGTAGAGGCTTTGCTGGCAAGATTACGAGCATTGTAAATTAATCCTATAAAACTGATTAAGCAATCACTAAATACAAGCTATAATAAGCTGCTACATTTTAAAAATACACATTAATTTTGCATGACTGACATTTACACACTTCTGTATTCCAAACTTCACATACTTTATATCTAAAATACAAATGTGTAATGCTTTGCCTATGAATTTGAGCCCATGGTTTATGCATAACTATAAGCAGGCTTGTACGCATTTCTACCTACTGACAGTCTGTTCTAATGTATCTGGAGCAACAGATGCTGAATTACCCCAAGAAACAATTATTTTAGTGTCCAGACTTCTGAACACAATGTTATGAGAACTTTTCTCCACAACACACAATACATTTTAAATAGTTTTAAACCATTATGTTTGATCATCATCTAGGACTAATAAATAGCTGCAGAACCAACCTGTATGTTTTTCTATTTTATTTCTATGTATCACCTGCAATGTAATTTTTAGCACCTAAGGAAGTTCATTATTGTATCATATTAAACGCTTACGGAGGAAAATGTATACTATGTAAATTTCTCATAGCCATGTTTTAATTCACTTTAATCTAAATAAGAACACCAAAGAATGCTGAATAGTTTATGCATTAACTAAATGGTAACATGAACAGAAGCTTACAACTATGCAAGAAATGTATTTTATGTATGACTGATATTTCATTGCTGTTAAACTTGTTTGGATGATTGTATAAAACCAATGTACAAAAGTTCTATGAATACAATGTTGCAATTGTGCACATAGGATAAAAGCTTCTTATTTTATAAGTAGCTACCAAAGTAATTTTTCACTATTTTTGCTTGAGTAAACATAATATTGCAATAATAATATAAAGAACACCTAACGGCAGAGACTTCTACAATTGGTTTTCAACAAACCCATTTAGCAATAGCATGTACAATCTCATTTGCTGGCACAGGAGGAATCTCACAGATAATTGCATCTCCATTTTGACACAAGTCATTGTACACTGTTATATGTTCACTAACATTTATTAATTGCACATCACCATGAAAAAAAACTTGCTACCTATACTATCAACTTGGAAGCTACTATTAGGACATTTGGTCCTTTATTTCAAGTTCCTACTAATCAGAATGTATTCAATGACCAATATCTCTCGTCCAAATACTCTATTTTTCTTTATAAATGAGTCAGTTAAATGAAACCAATGTTTCAAAGCTCTGGTGCTTTTTATTTCCTTGTTTAAGTTGCCTTCTTATTTCCTGCAAAAAATAAAGTTAATTAATTAGAACTCTGAAACTGGCCTGTTTATGAACGCTTGGAATGTTTGGCCATGGAATCTTTTTCATTCATCACAGGAATTAGTCTTATGTTTCAGGGGCTGCTGAAACTATCATTATACCCTCTAGTTATGCGCTGCACTTTAGTAAAAATGAATGTAAAGCATAAGGAGAGATCAGATACAGAGAAATCCTACCAGACTTAGGGCTTCAGTTTGCCAGCGCTTCAGTGCCCCATAAGAACCATGGAAGGAGTAACCACATTGAGGAAGCACTTTTTGCTGGCTCCAGTTAGTGTGGAAGAGCCATGGGATCAGTGTTTAATGCATAGTGGATGGACAGCAGCTACTAGTCCAAAGAATGGACTGGAATACCAAATTCATGTTGAGATGAATTTCATATCCACCCACACCTGAATATTAGGGTTGCAAAGCCCCCTGCTCCTCCCCAGTTATAAGGATTTGATACCCATCACCTCCACTTATCCTAAGACTGGATCTTTATGGGTAAGGGATGAATTTAAGACTCACCAGGACAGACATTAATATAATATATGGAGATATACCTATCTCATAGAACTGGAAGGAACCCTGAAAGGTCATCGAGTCCAGCCCCCTGCCTTCACTAGCAGGACCAAATACTGATTTTTGCCCCAGATCCCTAAGTGGCCCCCTCAAGGATTGAACTCACAACCCTGGGTTTAGCAGGACAATGCTCAAACCACTGAGCTTCATGTATGATATTTACTATAAAAGAATAAAAAATGTATTTTCTACTTTTGACAGACTGAAGTAGACGGGTTACCAAGACGCTTTCATGAATACTTGTGGTGAGGGAGGGAAAAAAAGTCTCACTAATCTTTAGATGGCTTATGCTGCTAAAAATAGGACCAAAAAAAACCAACCCTAACCATAATAATAAAGGTTGGGTGTAGAGAATAGTAGTAGTGGAGAACTGCAGCTGAAATATTACAGCAATGACCTTTTGCATGGAGATTCAAATATAAATTCATGTGCCTGAGCAAAATCAGTTTGTTCATTTGAATTAGTGGGTAATAGCCCACATCAGAAAACTGACACAATTCAGTACACTTGACAGCATATGTTCCAGATGGACACCGCACGCATCTAGGATGGAGACCAAATTATTCCTTTTAGCTCTTATCAGTCTTTATTTTATGTAAAGTTTAAAATTTTGGCAAGATAATATGGCTTAGTAAACTATAGCTGAATTTTTAATGATCAGAGAACTGGTAGCTGTACAGTAGTTTCCAACTTTCAAACAAACAAAAACTTTTTTGTTTATCCTTCACCCTTATGGCTAGCAACTTTTCAGCTTTGGTTATATGAGCTATAAGTAAGTAGTTAGCATTTATTTTCTCAATGGCTCTTTGTTTTGTACCATCATAGTTCAGTTAAATTAGAATTGTCTAGTTAAACCAGATGAACCAAATAATTCTAGATGGCAGTACATTTTGTTCTGTGTTCCATCCCTCTAATTAAACAAATACCTATTTACTTTATAGTTAAGCAAATGTTTAGGCTCTAGAGTATCCGTTTATAACTATTGCTATGGTAACATTTAGTTTGGCATACAATGTGATTTTTCAGAATGACAAGTTTTACTCAGATAAAATGTAAATATGACTGAAAAACAGAAACCTCCATTGACTTTCTGTGGCTTCATATTATGCATTAGAAATATTAGGCCTCAACAACCAATACTACAGCAACAATGAGTTAGTTTCTTTCTGTCTTTTTTTGGGGGGGGGAGGGTGTATTTTTAAAAAATCATGGCGCTCTCTGGCACGACTGGTTGTATTATAGTAGTGATCTTAGATTCACTGTCAATAATAGTTTTTGGTGCACAGGCTGTTGCTCAAGCCAACAGATTATAACATACCAGTGGGGTTTGGTGTAATTGGAGTTTTCCAAATACAAAAAACATGGTGATTTTTACAGTTCACTTCTTGCAAACCAAGCCAATATAGAGGAGCCTCTTGGAGCTGTAAATTACTTGCATCTACGTGACTCCAAAAAGAGCAGGAAAATTGAAAGATTGATGATTGTTAGAGAGCCATTCAACAGATCTCTACTTTGGTACAGTTTGTGTGCTATTGATTAGCATGAGTTAAGGACTCTGTTTTGCAATACAATTTTAAAGTGGGGCTTCTACCACCTCCACCTATCCAGTTCCTCACATTTTTCTATTATGCCTTTTCATCTGACTCAGGTGAGCAAACATGATTACTACATTGTCTTAACATATACTATACAGTGTTAGAAGTGGTTCATTTCCACCTTGTATTGTTGTGTCAGTGGGCTAAATTCATCACTGTTGTAATTCCACTTGAGACCAGGGAAAGGCATGAAGGCATTAACTGTTCATATCACCATCCCAGCATACCTCTAGTGGTATATTCTCTATGGATTAGTTCCATGAAGGGGACTAAAACCTTGTCTATGCTACACAGTTTTCTCAACAAAACTTAGGTTTCATCAACAAGAGTGGAGACATACACACTGCAGTGCTCCTCCTGCCAATTTAACACTCCTGTTACACTGATATAATAAAACCACCTCGCCGAGTGGTACACAGCTTTTTGCGATGAAGTTAGAACAATGCAGTGTCAGTAGACACTGTGTTTGCTTATGTCACCCTAAGTGGCCTCCAGGAGGTGTCCCACAATGCCCATCATGACCGCTCTGGTCAGCAGTTTCAACTCCACTGATCTGCAGCCAGGTACACAGGCAGTGTACTCCCCCTTTAAAGCCCTGGGAATTTTTGAAATTCCACTTCCTGTGTGCTTGGCATGGAAAGTTCACATAGCATCTTCCCAGCTGACCATGCTGGCTTTCTGCAGCAAACATGCCCAACTAGTTTACCCTGGAGTTGTTGGGTCTGTGGGGAGAGGAGGCTGTACAGCTCTGTTGTAGCTCTGAGCCAGCCCTAGGAATTTTGACACCTACGAGCAGATTGCTCATGGCATGGAGGAGAAGGGACATGAAAGGGAAATGCAGCAGTGCCTGCTAAGATCAAGGAGCTGAGGCAGGCATACCAGAAGGCAAGGGAGGCCAACCGTCGCTCTGGTGTGGTGCCAAAAACATTCCACTTTTACAAGGAGCTGTATGCCAGCCTCAGTGGCAACCCCATGTTCACCACCAAAAACCCCATGGATATTTCAGGGGGAGTGGAGGCAGCGGCCAGCATAGTCAACCCCGAGGACAAAGTGGTGGACAAGGAGGTCTTGGGACAGGCACCAGGGTCGTCTGGTGCTACGCCAGGACCACTTTGGGACTTCAGAGTGGACTAGCCAGTCCCAGCTCTGGTGTGCCTGAAGCAGGAAAGGGAAGCTCCAGTAAGTACTCATTTTGCTTTGATATTGCATAGTTATATAACGGGTAGGCAACCTATGGCACACGTGCCGAAGGCAGCACGCAAGCTGATTTTCAGTGGCACTCACACTGCCTGGGTCCTGGCCACCGGTCCGGGGGGCTCTGCATTTTAATTTAATTTTAAATGAAGCTTCTTAAACATTTTAAAAACCTTATTTACTTTACATACAACAATAGTTTAGTTATGTATTATAGACTTATAGAAAGAGACCTTCTAAAAACGTTAAAATGTATTACTGGCACGCGAAACCTTAAATTAGAGTGAATAAATGAAGACTCGGCACACCACTTCTGAAAGGTTGCCGACCCCTGTTATATGAGGTAGAGGTGTCCTTTATTTTATTACATGGTGCACATGGGAGAGAAATTAACAACACTAGGTACTGTTTGCATCTGCGTCTTAATTCCCTGTGCAGCTATGCAGTGGAGACCCTGCAGAAAAGTTTGTTAATGCACACTGGGATTTCCCAGGAATCCTCCATAAAGGAAAATTTCCTGAAGTCACTTTGCAATCCACTGCTGAAAGTTCCATGGCAGAGCTGCTTTGTTTCTTCCCCTGTTGTAGAAAACTTTGCCATGCCGATCAGCAGTTATGTCTGCAGGAACCAAAGCAGCACACAGGCAAGCAGCATACAGACCCAGTCTGAAACCACACGGACACAGGAGATGCACCCTTGCATTCTCAGTTACCCTCAGTAGTGAGATATCACCTTCAATCACCCCCGCGTGTGGAAAACAGTGCCAGCATTCAAAATATGTCCCTAGGCGCTTGTACTAATCCCTTTCTGGAACCACCCAGACCCTTTCTCCCATCTTACACCTTCCTCCCCTGAGCTGAACTCACCATGTTTAGTGCTCTCACCATGCTGCATGCTTGCCAAGGGTAAAGTGAGAAAGAGGGATATGTAACTTTTATGATTCAACACTGTGAGTGCATTCACAATACTGACTCTGTGTATTGTTTCTTTTGCTCCTGCAGATGTGCCCTTGAGGGCCAGCTCCTACACACTGGTGAAGCGCCTCCATCAGATAAAGAGGCAAACAAGGAGGACGTGTTTTGAGAAGTGCTGCAATCGTCTCATCATGCAGCTAGCGAGCACAGTGCGTGGAGACAACAAACTAAAAATGGATAGCCAAGAGAGGAGACAGGGGCAGGAGGGATAATAAAGCTCAGGTCCCTGATTGTGCTGCAGCTAGAACATATCAATGCACAACTCCTCCTGCAGCCCATACAGAACTGCGTTCCATGCCCTCCCCAAGCTCCCCACATACATTCTTTGCATATTCCCAGCCTATCACAGTACCCCTTGCTCTACACCCTGACAGACATGCCCCATAATGACAGCTGGGCTTAGATACAGCTGTGAGAGCCTCATTTGAGAGAGTGCTGCTCAGTGTCATGTCCCGTGTAAGAAATGGAAATCTGTGTATTGCTGTTAAATAAAATGTTAGTGTTAGAAATACGATTCTTTTTATGTATCCTACATACTGTGGTTGCCGCAGAAATTCATATACAGTGCCAATCGGCACATTTGCGGACTATAATTAACACTCGGGTAGCAATCGTTACCAGGGTCATTCAAGGCAGCAGTGCATTACAGAAAGACACATTACTGGGACTCAAAATGCTGCTCCAAACCCCCCCCCCCCATTCTAATAGCTCCCCATTGAACTCCTCTAATAGCTCTGGTGGCTGGCTGCTCAAAATCAGCCATCAGGCAATCCACCTCACCTCACCCCCATTCCTAGGGAAACTTTCCCCCTTGGCTTCACAAATGCTATGCAGAACACAGCAGGCTGCTATGACCATGGGAATATTTTCCTCACTGAGGTTTAACTTGCCAAAAAGGAAGTGCCAGCGACCCTTTAATCTGCCAAATGCACATTCAATGGTCATTCTGCACCTGATGAACCTGTTGTTGAAGTGCTCCTTGCTGCTGTCAAGGTTTCTGGAGTAAGGCTTCATGAGCCACTTGAGTAAGGGGCAGGCTGGGTCTCCCAGGATCATTATGGGCATTTCCACATCCCCTATTGGAATCTTCCGGTCTGCAAAGAAAGTCCCTACATGCAGCTTTCTATATAGGCCGGTGTTCCTGAAGATGCATGTGTCATGCACCTTCCATGACCACTCCACGTTGACATCAGTGAAACGACTATGGTGCCCCACCAATGGCTGCAATACCATAGAGAAGTACCCCTTTCTGTTGATGTACTCCATTGCAAGATTGTCTGGGGACAAAATTGGGATATGTGTGCCATCTAATGCCCTGCCACACTTAAGGAATCCTATTGCCACAAAGCCATCCTCTATTTCCCGCACACTGCCCAAAGTCACAGTCCTTCATAGCAGGAGGCGATTAATGGCCCTGCACACTTACATCACCACAACCCCCACAGTGGACATCCCAATTCCAAACTGATTCGTGACTGACTGGTAGTAGTCTGGAGTTGCCAGCTTCCAGACAGCGATTGCCACATGCTTTTCCACCATGAGAGCATCTCTCATTTTGGTGTCTTTGCACCGCAGAGGAGGGGGCAAGCTTCGCCCAGAGTTCCAGGAAGGTGGCTTTGCACATCCAAAAGTTCTGCACCACTGCTCATCATCCCATACCTGCATCAGAATCTGATCCCACTCACTCAGTGCTTGTTTCCCAAGCCCAGTAGTGACAGTCCACCATGTGCAGCTGCTTTGTGAATGCCAAAATCAGTCTTGAATTGTTTCTTTCCTTGGCACACAGCAGGGCGGGCAGCATGAATTCCTGTTTAGATTTGCAGCTCATGAGATACTGCAGGTTCAGCGTGTTATGTTCATAACACTCATCACAAGACTGGTGAGCAGTGCAGGAGCCATGCTTTCAGGCAGATATGGTGGGCGCAAAGTTTATAGGAGCAGTTGAAAAATGGTGTGAAATATAGTCAGAAGTCCATGGAATGATGGGATGGAAAAAACTGCATCATGGGGCAGTGAGCCTGCCCCCATGATGCATTGCGATTCATTCTCAGAACTCCTAGTGGCAGAAGGTGGCAATTTGACAGTGTGATAGCTACCCACAGTGCACTGCTCTCCCTGTTGGTGCTAGAGCATCAACTGTGGACACACTCTGCCAACACAAGGAGTGTTGTGTGAACATGCACAAGCGATGTAATTACAGCGGTTTATGATCGTCACCCTAACTTAAGTCAACTTAACTCTGTAGTGTAGAGATGGCTTTAGCCTCAGCTGTGCAACACCTAACATTTTGGTGCCCTGCTGCCTAGCAGAAGCCACAGCCCCAAATTAGGCTCCATTCACAAAAACCAGGACCCTGATTAGAGAGCCACCTAACCTAGCCAGTCAAAAATGCCAGAGAAGGTGGGTGTAGCAGAAGTCTAAAGTGGCAGTTAGAATAGCGCTAACTGGGATTTAGATACCTAACAACCTACTCACAATTGTCATCGTTTTACCCATAAAAAGTCTTACTTAATATGGTGTTGAAGGAGAATGCACATGTCTCACTCTGATCCCAGTCAATACCACGCCTTTCTCAGCTGAAAGAATCAATATTGACTGATCTGAGGCATTCCCGTCCTCTCCTTCTCTTTCAAATTTCACTGCTAAAGCTACTTCCTGGTCCATTTCTAATACATAGGCCCTAGTTTTAATTCTGTCAACCTCCGTTTTTTATGCTGCAAAATGACTGTTGACTATAAACTAAAAGGCCACAAGCAAGAGTCAAACACTGAACTAAGGCAACTAAAAAATTATAAGCAGCCAGGGCGACCAGAAATTGTTCAATTATGCACCTACACGTCTTTCTCTAGAAGAAAAAACACTTGTATTAAACCACTTTTTTTTTTAATACGGTGCATGTGAATTTTATAGAACCTAGCTACAGCAGAAAAATAACTGACAATTCAAGGTCTTATAAATTGTTTCAAGTTTATGAAAGAAAAAAATTTAATTAGACTTTCAAATTTTTATCAATTCTAAGTAATTACTTATGCTAAGACCCCTATGTTTAAGAAATTCTATGGTGAACATCTGTTATTAAATTAATTATGACAAAGATTAGTCAATCTGCATTAAATTATCTTGGCATGCAAAGCAAGCGCATCTCCCCACTACTCAAAACACTTTCTTCCTTATACTTTCCGGTGTTTATTTTAGACTAACCACAGTATTCAAGATTAAGACTGTCTCTCTATATTTTATTTTTAAATAATACCCGGACAGAATTCCAGTACAATACAACACCAGTTGCAATTGCACAGTCTCAAGAGCTGTTTGGTATGGAATATTTTCCCCTTCAATCATAGAGATAGATGTTATGTTCTTTTAGTACATTTTATTCCTCTTTGTATACATATTTCTTTTGGTAATGCAGCTTCTGATTTTTGTGATCCATGTAGCCTATTTTTTGTACACCAAAGAGTTACTAAGGGACAATCAATTTTCTGATAATAGCACACAGATAGATTGATCGGGTTACTTATATGCTATATCAGTTCTATGTACCATAGAAGCATAAAACCTGAATTCAATCCTCTTAAAGGTAGATAAGCTATTTAGCTTCAGCAAAATAGAAATGGTCCTTTTCATCTAAACAAACTTATTCCATTGTTGATATCACAACAGAATGTATTCTGAAAGAGTAACAGGCCCCTGTTTTTAAATCTGCATTATATTAGACAGCCAAGAGCTACAAGAAGACATAGAAGTGAGGAGGCTAGGAAGCAGAGTTGATTAATGTGCAGGTTGATTTCACTTCTGGGACTTGAAATTGCATCTAGAGCAGAATGAAGCAACTGGGGGGGAAAATAGTCTCATCTCACATCTTTAAAGGTCATAAAGGAAATGATGATAGGTGATCCAGGCTTAGTATGGCCACAGGTGTCTTATGTATTGAAAGATATATATCAGAATATCCTTATACTGGCAATCCTGTTGAAAAGGGGAGGGGAGGAGGACAAAAGAGATATATATAAGGCACCATAAAACCTAAGGACGCTTTGTCTTAAAGGTTCAGATCCACTCAGACCACTGTTCCTTTGATTCAAAAATGTCTTGCTCCCACTAAATAAAGTTCTTTGATGGGTGCAGGATCAGGAACAAGGAGTCTGAGGTGCACCAACACAGTGATTATATTTCTATACTGCCAGGCTAGAGACTCCTACATTCTAGGGTCTTGGTACCAAAAGTGACTGAGACAGGGAGGCCTTCCAGATATGTTACACCTGGAAACAGATAAAATGATTCAGCCAAGATGGCACCTGCCTTGCAGAGTGCCCATTGCATTAAGATAAAAAAAAATAATGGGAGCAATAACACAAATGGGGAAAAGTGCACTAGCTCTAAAGTAAAAAGAGCCTACAAGTTGGATAGGCAGCATGGTGGCCATTGAGAACCCAGGCAAACTGCATTTGCCTAGACCAGGGGTCGGCAACCTCTGGCACACAGCTCGCCAGGGTAAGCACCCTGGCGGGCCGGGCCAGTTTGTTTACCTGCCGCGTCCACAGGTTCGGCTGATCGCAGCTCCCACTGGCCGCGGTTTGCCACTGCAGTCCAATGGGGGCAGCGGGAAGCCGCGGCCAGCACATCCTTCGGCCCGCGCTGCTTCCCGCTGCCCCCATTGGCCTGGATCGGCGAACCGCGGCTAGTGGGTGCTTACCCTGATGAGCCGCGTGCCAGAGGTTGCCGACCCCTGACCTAGAACTTGACCCACCAACATTCCTCCTGGGACTGCCACTGAAGTTGAAGCATCTTAAAAAGTGGCTTAAAATGAAAGATGGGGAAGAGTTTGTCTCCTTTTACAGCAGAATTGATAAGCTAAATGTATTTCCAAGGGGCCTGAATAATACATTAGAAATGCTTAGGCAAATACAAATGTGATGTTGCTACTGTGTAGTTTGCCACATTTAGCCATTCTGTCCTGAAACACCATTGTAAATAAGATATGAATAATATCTTGATTATCTTTGAATCCATTGACATTATGGAAAATCAGATGCAATATTATCTATAGTAGTGACAGATGTTTTTCATTTGAGGTGTAACAGGTTCCAGTCTGCAAATCCACATGGGATTACACTGTTGAAACTTCCGGATGACACAGAAGAACAGCAGGCAGACTGCAGATTTTCTCTGTCCCTTACTGAAGTGAATAGAGTGTTTTACCCTATATATAACAGGATGATCTCTCATTAACTTCAGCTTTGAAAGACAATTTTCTACTCCTTGATTACAAAAATCCCTGAAGAAGGATCAGAAGTTGTTATTTTTCTCAGAAGACCTGTGGTACAGTAAATCTTTCCACAAAGACAAACTGCAGAAACTAATAAACTGTTTGAATTCAATAGCACCAGGATACTAATATCAAATTCAGCAGTCAAGAACAAATTAAACCCTTACTAGGAAAGGTTGTGCAGGATCACTGCTCACCCTTCTCTTACTGATATCTTTACTAGTAAATATACAATCTATGTTCAAATAAAGTTGAATCTGGCTTAAGAGGATAAAAACAAGGAAATTCAGTGTTGACGCTTCAACTCAGTCCTTAATTCACCATCTAGTAGGCAGGTCTGGAGCTCCTGGGTTAGCACAATCCCAACACATTGTCTCAAAGAATTGACCTGCCCCATTTCTAAACTTGGAATACAAATCCATTATGTAAACACAAATGGCCAGACTAAAGGCCAGTCCTAAATTGCTTTACACCTCCTAAAAATACTTGGCACTTTCATCTACTACAGAAGTTAGTGAGAGCTGAAGGTGAGTGGAACCTTGCAGGATCAGGCCCTAATGAATAAAATAAACAAACGTGAATTGAGTGAAACCATTCCCTAGTGTGCTGACAATGTAAAATAAAATATTCCTCTTAGGACATATTCCTGGCAAGACAACCTGACTTCTGACTGGTCTCGACAAGACAAAGTGTAGTGCTCTTTCTAACTAACCAAGGCCTTCACCCACTTTGACTTTTCAATGCTACCTAATAGGAGGTCATGATTAAAAAATGAACATTTCCTACAGACGCATTGTTTCATTCTATTTACAGTAGGATATAACTGCAGTAATTCAGATACCATTGTATGGTAACTGTTGGTAAGTATGACTTTTTAATAGCAACCACTTTGTGTGCAAATTACACTCTAAGGATGTTTAGTTGAGACTTTCCCTGTATGTGATTGTCTGTTCTAAACATGCATTTTTATTTATAAATATCATCGAGGACTTAAGGTGGTTGAAAAAGTTTACCTATATCATTACTCGATGATGAAATTTCATAAGTTTGTAATATGATGGCAATATACAGAGGCCTTGTTCAAATACAATTATAATGCTCCTCCAAAAATAACAGGAGTACTTGTGGCACCTTAGAGACTATGACCCATCTCAGAATGCTCTTATTTTATCTGCAAAACCTAGCCCTCTAAGTCTGGCCTTTATGACTTTATTATTGGACCCTTACAGCACATCATATAGTTTGATCCAAGGCCCATTGACTTCAATGGCATTGGATATGGCCCCTAAATGGAGTGACTGGTTCTACTTGAAAAGCAACAGTACAAATGGAATCATAGGGCTTCTATGTTTGTTGTCTCATTGATTCCAATTCCAGTCAGCTCAGTCTGTAAGTACAATGATTATTTTCTAGTTGCCAGCTCTGCAAACATAACCCCATATCTGAGTCAAACTGGATTCTTTTTGCCTGTTGTTTAACCAGCAATAAATATTCTGAAATCAGACCTTGGGTAGCGCTCAAGTGCTACTGTAACAGAAGTTATCCCTCCAGACATAGGGAGCATGCCAGATTCCTCTCTGATGCTACGCTTTCACACAACAGCATCTAAGTAATGCTTTATCCCATCTCCGATTGGCTAGGAGACTCCATTCTATCCCAATGGATGATGACCTGGCCTTAATTATTCATGCCTTCATCATTTCTTGGCTAGATTACAGCAACGCTGTATACCTGAACATAAATTCTTCAGCACTTAGCAAATTCCAAGTAGCACAGAATGCTGCAGCATGTCTCCTCAGCAAAATAAGTTACCATGAGCACATCAAACCTGTCCTCCACTCTTTACAGTGTTTTCTGATAGAATTTCTAATCAAGTTCAAAGTCTCAGGCCTTAACTTCAAAGTGCTCTATAGCCTGGAGCCAGGGTATCTAAAAGATCACCTAAAGCTCTAGGATGAAGACCATGGTCAACAACTTTGCTTCACTGGCACAGTGGAACTCTCTAACACGGCTGTTACTCTGAAATCTACAATAAGGGTAACGCTCATCTGTGTGGAAGATATAACTTTCTCAGAGGCCAGTCCAAGACTGTGGAATGAACTTCCATATGAAATAAGGACCACCACAGTACTCACCACACCAAGTGCAAAGTGCATTTCTTTGACCTTGCCTTATATAACATAAATACATAACAGGTATATTAAAAACAAATAAACAACCTCTCCCCCCCAAAAAACCTACCACAACAAAGCATTCCACTGCACACCCTTCTCCCTTTGAGGAGAGGATGAGAGACCAAACAACATGTGACAGATGTTTATCACATTGCTTAATGCACTACTGGAAGGTGCTCAGATACAACAGTGATGAGTGCAATATACATAAAATAGAATAGAAGATAGCAGTACCATGCGGTGGGTTAACTGTCATAGGGTTAACTACAACCAGCTGACACAATGTTAAACTCTATTTGTCTCCACTGTCTGCAAAATCATCAAGTTTATGTTAGTGGGCACAACTCCTCAAGGATGTGTTCTGACACAACCTCGTTTTCTAATGAAGACAAGCCCTTGAGCATGCTTCTTTTGACACTCCAACAGAGCCACCCAGGATGGAAATGTCAAAGGCAAATCCCAGCCCGTATCACAAGATGAGACCAGGATATCAGATGCAGAGACTTGTGATGGCAGCAACCATAGATTTTAGCCTTTAAAAGAGGGGCACATTGCTCTCCTGACCTCAGTTTTTTCTATAGCTTTCATCATAGTGCCAGCTAAGCACTGATACTAGACCTGGGAACGTATATGGGATAACACTAGTAATAAAGGTGAGCTTGATGCTCAAAATAAGTTAAGTGTGTTTAGATGACCAGAAAATCATTGGGATTTACAAAGCATAAGTTAGGCCCTCAGGTTCCCTACAAAATGCATGAGGAGCCTTGGGCACCTCAGAATGGGATTCACAAAAACCAGCATATTAGGCAGGGAGCAGCCTAAGCTAGCAATGGGAGATGTTGACAAGAGGGGTGTGTGCTAAGACCCACCCCTCTCACAGAGATAGGCATCCCCCTGCAGCCTGGACTTGATGCCTATCTCCATTTGCAACATTCAACTGTGAACGTTCTCCTGGTATTAGATCCCTAGAGTGTTTTAGCAAGAAGCCAAGGAGCAAGAAGTGGTTCTGCCACCATCCACCTTATAATTTTTAGCCCAGTGATTAGAGCATTCACTGGAATGTGGGAGATCCAATTCCCCCCCGCCAGAAGGGATTCGAAGTGGGGCTTCCATGTCTCAGGAGAGTGCATGAACCACCCAGCTATGGGATATTCTGATGTAGGGTTCCCTCAATCACTCCTGTTGAAGCTGTTCCACGCTGGATAAGTAATGGAGTAATTGAGAGCAGAAGAACTGGACCAAGATGTTTCTTAGCCACAAGACTAAGTATTTATCCACAGTGGAACAGTCACTGGGCCAGAGAGGGAGAGAGAGAGAGCAAGAATCCCATCCCAGGTGAGTGCTCTAGCCACTGAGCTAATAGTTATAAGGTGGACATTGGCTCTCCACCCAACGCCACCAGATTTTGAATGGGATCTGATCCAACAGGCAGCCTCTGAGCACACCCACTGGATCAGGCTCTGCATGCAAGTTAGACAACTGAACACCTATCTTCCCCTGTTTCGTGAATTTTCTGAGGCTTAGGTGGGAGACAGGCAGCCAGATGCCTGGAGTGAGGCAGCAGTGCGCCTGCCCCAAGGCAGAAACATAGGTACCGAGGGGAAGCTTATCTTGAAAACAGAGGCGCTGAGTGAGTTTAGGCACCAACAGACAAAGAAAATATTTTTGGATAGAAACCTGGAGCTTAATCCAACTCAGAGTCTTCTTCTGAATCCAGCAAATAGACAAGACCACTGGTCCACAGAGGGCCCCAATCTGTAGGGGAGGATTGGAAGGGCTTGGCCTTTTGAAGCCTCATAGTACTGGGTGAGTGTTCCGAACTGAAGATCTGATGATTTTATAACCAGAAGGAAGCCCCTGGGGTGGGGTGTTGAAAGACTGTTCTTGCCAGAGCCCATGAGAGAGTTGGGATGAACTCTGGTAAGCTTCTTACCATGCATGAAGTTTCCTTTGTTGTTTTTAATATGTTTTCTCTGTAATGCTTTTTACCTTAAGAATAAAGTAGACTTGCTTAGAAAGAACTGTGTGGTAATTCATATCTGTAGCAATCACTCTATCAGCCTCTGAAGCAAAAGCAAACTGGTGTGTTTAGGCAGACTGTCTTTGCTGGGAAAAACACAGCGAAAGCAGGGACTGTACAGCCTGGAAATACTCCCGTCAGAAGGGAGTGAGACATGAGTCTCCAGTCCACCCAAGAGAAGCAACAGCTGCAGAGCAGGAAGCCTGAGAGTGGGTGCCCTGCTAGACTTCTGAGGACAAATATAGGTGCAGGTGCCCTGAACTGTGGCAACCTAAATCCACAAAAGCAAGAAAATTCCAGAATGTTTAATCTGCTACTTTGTTTTTAATTCACCTCCTTATATCTTCATACCTAACAGGAAAGTTCCATGTCATTATATTCCAAGAGGCTTGGCAACTTATAGACACAACACGGTGAAGTATGTGTGGTGTGGAAACCTTGACTCTTCTAGTTCCCTGGTTTTATGGCAAAGTCTGATCTTTAACATTGTCATACAGTTTTGAGTATTTAATTTCCTGTAGGCTAAGAAGAGTCTCTCTCATGGAAGTTCTGAAGGGCATGTCACTATCATTTATCTGTACATTTAAATTACGTGTGTAGTTTACAAATAATAATTTGTAGCAACAAATGTACACAGACCTGCTGGCAAACTACATACATGTGGCATCAGGTCAAGAAGTAGAAAAACTTCCATTCCAGAGAAACAGGCCTCTGTCCTTAAACTGAAGAAGACTCCGTTGTCTATCAGCAGAACTAGAATTACAACTCTCATTGCACATGATTCACTAAAGAGAGAAGCACTTAGGAGTAGTGTTTCTATAAGCAGAGGACACACACACTCCTCCTCTCCTGCCCAAGTTAAGGTAGAGCTCCTTAATGAGTTCAGTACAAGCACCAGAGAGCTAGGAGCAGGGCTGAAGATGACTTACAACTTGAACTCCTTTTCCTACAAAACCCCTCGCCTCTGGACTTCCCTCCTTGTTCTGTCCAAACCCAAATCTGGGGCAGGTGTTCTAGACATTAGATCAGTATATCCTCTTTCCCACAGTCCTGGGGAGAGGAGGGAATATTTTGCAACCAGATCCTTCTTCTTGATTGGACCCAGCTGTTAAGAGTTACACAGATGAGACTTTCCTCCCCACAGCGTAAGTCAGGGTTATTGGGTAGGTGGGTTTCTAATTCAGTTGGGGACGGGCAGGTTGCTGGCCAATTTGCCATTTTGCTTTGTGGTGCTTTCTGTTCTTGGCCCTGCAATTGTAGCAGATGCTGTCTCAGAGCGTGGGATCAGTTGACATGGGAATTAGCAGCACAGATCCAAAAGGGGAGGCAGCAAGCAGCCTTGGAGAAGTTCTTCATCAAGGTGCTGGGATAGGAGCAGCTCTAGGCCTTTTGTCAGCCTGGGCAGAAAATGGTTTTGGTGCCTCCACCCCAAGAGTGGCCAACTAAAAAAAATGAACTGGCCCTTAGCTGTGAGAATGGGTGCTGTGGTGGGGCAGTGCCCCACCCCCTGAGAAAAAGGCTGGAACAGGCCTTTGAGGCTGCGCAGGCCGGCAGCCAATCAACAGAGGCCTGTTAGGAGCCGGGCAGGGCAGAGGCAGCCAATCAGGGCTGGGTTAGGCCCTCTATAAAGGCTGCCTAGCAGGAGGAAAGGCAGCTTCTCCCTGACTGCCAAGGGAGGTGGACTGGCTCCTGGGCTGAAAGGTAGCACCTTGGACAGAGCAGTGCTGGGGAAGGTGCTCCAGCCAAGGAAAACTGCAGGCCTTGCTACAAAGGGCCGAGTGGGTGCATAGGGCCAAAGGGGAAGTGGCCCAAGGACAAAAGTCTGACAAGGGGAAAGGAGGAGGGCAAGGAGGCTGCTGCTAGAGGGTCCCTGGGTCGGGCCCCAGAGTAGTGGATGGGCCTGGGTCCCCCCCTTGTACTACACCTGGCTGAGGAGGAGTGTGGCCTGATACAGGCTGTGGCTGGCCCCTGTGACAAAGGGGCTAGACTTTGAGGCTGCAGCTGGACACTAGACCAGGTGCAGACAGAGGACTGCTGATAACACCAGACCCCCAGAAGGGGGTGAGACCAGAGCAGTGGGCACTGCTGGAGGGCAGTGTCCTGAAGAGGATGCCACCGAGTGGGGAGCAACGTGGGCCCAGACACCAACAGGGGAACAGATGACGGATGGGACGCCACCGGCAGAGGACGACCTGCAGAGGACAGAGCTAATTCCCAGACATGCTAGCAGGAGGCACTGCGGTGGTGAGTCCCAACTCCATCATAGGTGCCTAGGGGATTATGGGAAGTGAAAGAGACAAAGGGCAGTACTGCAGTCAGCTCTCTCAGAAACATTTAGGGGAGTCCTAGGTGCCCTGAGCACCTTATCAGTGACATCTGTGTTCAGGAGTTACCATAAAAATATATATTTAGCCAGTTTTTAAAATGCCTATCCACCTGACAATCCAGAATGGCTCCAAAAGGAGCCATTACACCCTATCATATCAAGTCATCCCAAAAAGAGCCTCCACACAGCTGATGAATCTATCAGTTACATATACAGTCTTTTCATTTCCCAGATCAAAGTAGTGCAGGCCAGGGCAAAATGAATAGTGACCAAAAATGTGCAGGCTTTACTCAGTGGGATTGTAAAGAATCATATGGAGATGGAGAACGAACTTCATCGAATTGCAATGAAAGATTAATTGTGTGACGTGTGGGTAATTGGTTAATGGGACTGGGTCAGCGCCTGATGTCTGATGGTTTGAAAAGAGGATGAGAATGCAGTTTCAGCTGTTTGAAAAAGGCTTTACAGGCCAAAATGTTCTTAGCTCTGTAACTTCCACTGCCTGAGAAATGAAATAAATCTAAATGTAAATTACAGACTTGCCTGATAGGTAGAGGTATATTTTTGCTTTGACACTAACGTTCATAGTATCAGTGCTTGAAGTACAGAGACTGACAGAGGCCCGAACAGGCACCCAGCGTAAAAAAATATGATCTAAACAAATAAACTTGGATTAACATTGGTGCATTAACCTACAAGTAATTAAAAAGAAAAGGCAGTGGGTAGCCTTGCCTCACCCTCTTCCCCCCCTTTACTGTAAGCTGTCTGCCTGACTGCTGCCCTCCACTGCAAAACTGGCTGCATTTCAGCAGTGCTATATGCATATACTTTTCAAGTACTTTGGGATCGAAGATGCTCCATAAATGTAAGATGTTATTAAGACAACATTATACAGGAAGTTATGTTGCATGTACACTGGCCCACTTTCAAAAATTACTCATTCAGCTGGCTTATTTAAAATAAAAAACACTAAGATCGTTGACATATCTGCAGGACTTCCCCAAATTCTAGATGAGCCATTCCAAATTTATTTAGCAAGTAGGGTTGAATCCTACAAGTTGTTCAGTGCCTTCTGAGAGGGCAATGTTGGGTGAGGGCACTGCATCTCTCAGCAGACATACAACACCTTGCAAGATTGGACTTTTAAGGATAAATTCTGCTCTGGTGCTCACCAGTGCAACACCACTGGTTTCAAGAATGCCTTCACATACACTACAAATTTGTAATGTAAGCAGACAGAAGTAACCAATTAAAATATACTTGGTTCAGTCCATTCACACAAGATGCATTGAATGGGTTTGGAAGTAGTGTTGTTGCCAACTCTGAACAAGCATTGGAGGTTTAAAACTTCAGTTCCTGGAGTCATGTAAACAAATGAGAATCTCTGCTTCCATTTAAAAAAAAATTAAAAACCTTTCAGTTGAGGAGAAAAGCTTAAAGATGTGACCCACGTTCCCCCCCCAAAGGCTTAAACACCAAGGGGAAATTAAAAAGGCCCCAAATTAGATTTTTTTTTTTTTTTTTTTAAATCTCCTCATTTTGTGGGACTGACTCATGATCTTTGAGCAGTGGGGGTTGGCAGTACTGCTAGCTGCAGTACCACTTCTTCACAAGTGCTTATATAAGCAAGTCCAGTTGCAATACACTCTGGATGCCTATCCAACATTCATAGATTCCAAGGCCAGAAGGGACCATTGTGATTATCTAATTTCACTTTCTTCCTATAACACAGACCATTGAATTCCCCCCAAATAGCTGAGCATATCTTTTAGTAAAACATCCCATCTTGATTTAAAAATTGTCAGTGATGGAGACTCCACCAGGACCCTCGGTAAATTGTTCCAAAAGTTAATTAGTCTCATTATTAAAAATTTACGCCTTATTTCCAGATGGAACTTGCCTGGCTTCAATTTCCAGCCATTGGATCATACTATGCCTTTATCTGTTAGATTGAAGAGCTCATTATGAAATATTTGTTCCCTCTGTATATACTTATACACTGTAATCAAGTTGCCCCTTAGCCTTCTCTTTGTTAAGCTCATTAGATTGGGCTCCTGGAGTCTATCACTACACGGCAGGCTCTCTAATTCTTTAATCATTCTCGTGGCTCCTCTCTGAACCCTCTCGAGTTTATCAACATCCTTCTTGAATTGTGGGCACCAGAACTGGATACAGTATTCCAGCAGTGGTTGCTGCCACATCATTGCAGTGGCTGCACTGAAGTGGCTTGTTTGGGAACTGAAATGGCAGTATCAGGAGGCTGTCAAGAGCACAACTGCCTCATCTGGCAAACCTCATACAGTTCACTGGCTGAGGCCCTGCTTCGCTCCCTCCCTGAACCACACTTCCCCCATCATTCTTCCTTCTGAAAACCTCCTCCCCACCAGGCTTTGAACATCTTCAGCAGTGAACTACAGATGTTTTTTCTGGCTGCAAGTGCTGCTCTCACAAGCCACCTGTGTTTAGTCAGGCTGTTAGCCAACAAACCCACTCCAGAGAGACCCCACTCTATTCCTCCCATCTCCATGCTCCAGTAGCCTGCTGTTAGTTGTACTTTGCATAACCTTCTGAAGTCCAAAACTTCACCTTCCAAAATGGATATCTATTGGCCTCTGCAGCCACATCCTTACATAAAAAGAACTGTTCAGAACATGCATTGTGGGCTAGCTCTTGGAGGACTTTGTGTCCACACTGCCACTAGATTTTTAAAAGTGAACCAATTAACCAACTGATCTTGAATCAGTCCTTAAACCTGCTGGGAGATATCTATTCTTGTTGATTCCAGGCCTACTTGGAGACATTGGAAGCAGGGGTGTCACGTATAGATGCAAGGCATTTTACAAATGGGCCAAAAATCTTAACTGGTTCTATGAATGTTAACTTAGTCTAGTGTAGACCACACCTCACGTCAAGACTTTCAGAAACGGGGGCCTAAAGTTACACTCTCAAACCTTAATTTAGACTTGAAAATAAGTGACCTGATATTCCAAAGTGCTGAACACTCAGAAGCTCTCAGTGACTCCTAATGTTGTGCTCCTAATTTTAAAAACCTTAGCCTGATTCTCTAAATCCTCCCTTCCTAAGGATTAGAGATCCAACTAGATATGGACTGGAGAGCTCGTGTTTCATTTTTAGTTTTTCAAAACCCTGTCAGTTGTTGCAAAACCAAAATCAGGGGTTGTTCCGAAGCCAGGTTTTCTTTTATCCACGCCACCACAATTTGGGAAGTTCAAAAACAAAACACAATTCTGGGTTTTCGAGAAAACAAATGGGACAAAAATGCAATATTCTAGAGGCTCAGTTCTGCCTCTGATTTTAGGGGTGCCACTCTCACAGTGTGCGCTGGAGGCAGAACTCCGCTCCAGGGGTTCAATACACACCTTTCTGAGAGGAGATGCAAATTAAGTCATACTGAGGCCCAGATACTGCAACTGTGTACCTACAGAGAGGTTGCTTATGATTACATGGACACCTCTCTGCCCCGGTGAAGTCAGTTGGGGTCCACAGAAGTTCAAAGATCCCCCAAATGGATCTAATTGGAGGATCAGAACCTAAATTATCATGTTGCATGTACAATTTCAAGTTAATGTTCCAATGAAATCTTTGGGAGTATTGTCATTAAAGGGGAATTAATTCCCACCTTCTCTGAAAAGGACAAATTTGGGACAAGCAAATCGGATTATTCACCTTTACCGAAGAGGAAACATCAGCCAGTAGCAGCTGCAAGAATATCCTGGAATAAAACTTTATCTATATCTATATCTCTATAAATATAAATTAAAAAAAAAAACAGGTCACTGCAGTCAAACCTGCTGGAATTTTCCTAAACACCGGAAGAGTTTGAAGGGCCTGGTTTAGTAGCAATGAGTGGTCCACTGACAGTTGTGCAAAGAGGATGAGAAAACAAAGATTAGTGACTACTGTAGGGAAACAAAGTAACCATTAGGACTGTGAGCAAGTCTGTGATTTCATCCTCCAAAAGAACCCAGCAAACAAAAACAAGCACTGTACACTGTTCAATAAAGCACATTGACTGCCGATTTGAATTTGGCAGGAAAGTCGGGCTGCAAATGACCTAATTTATCTCAATTCATATCAGATTAGCAAATTTGGAAGATGTTATATGAAAATAGGTAACAAGGGAGTCACAAAGACAAGGATTTTAAGGTCTTTAAGCAATAATGACTTTTTATATGACCAATTTCTGATTGATGTCCCTCCAGTAACTGCAGGGAGACCACAAGGGGCAGGGAGGGACTTTTTTTTTTTTTTTTTAGAAAAGCTTTTCCAGTGAAACGCTTGGTTTGAAAAGAGAACTAAGAAATACAAATATGAACACGTGTGTTTCTAAAGCAAAATCACATGCAAAAGGAAAATCATACCCAAAGTGCTCAGGAGCGATGAAAACACGATGAGAACTAACTGCACATGTTTATAGCAGAACATAGCAGTCAATCAATTATTAGACCTAAATAAAATATATGAAATAATAGGCTATTGTTGTGAAGTATAAGATTATAATGACATGAATGGACTCTGCTGACATCATTGGCAAGAGCAAATGTCTCGTGACAACAAGAATGGTGAAATGCATGGAAATAATCCCATAAGAAAAGAGAGTGGGGGAAAAAAAACAGGCTTGTTTATGTAAGAGAGGATATAAATAAGAGGGCAGATGATAAACAATGAATGGTCTACAGAAGCTCAATCAGTAACTTTTCTTCTTCTTGTCTCAATACAAGACCAAGATGATATCCAAAGTAACCAAAAGGCTGCAATTTTAAATATTAAAAAAAAACCACAATTTTTTCACTCAGTGCACAACCAGTGTTTGGGACTCATTGCCACAGATGTTGTTGAGACCAAGAAATCAGCACAATTAAAAGAGAATCGGACACTTATATGGATAACAAGAATACCCCAGCATTATAATGTCAAATACTTAAAAAACAACAACAACAAAAAAGAGCCTCAGTGATTAAGCCAACCTCTAACTATTGAGTGTTAAGAGGAAAGCCCGTTTGGGTGGCAGAGTATCCCACATCTACTACTGCAAGGTTTCTTGCACTTCTGTCTGAAGCAGCTGACCACTGTCTAAGATAGAATATTGGAATGGGTGGACCATGAGCCTGATACAGTATGGCAATTCCTATGTGCCTATATAGTTTATGGGGATTTTATCACTGAAAGATCTGTGTAAATATATTTAAATAACAGCAAACAAAAACCTTTCAATAGAAGGGATTGATTTTTTAAAAAAAAAACAATAAACCAAGATTGCAAACTTCAAATCTAAAGATTGGCTGTTGGGGGAGACGATGGCATGCAAAGTTTATGGTTTGACCTCTTATAAAGTCAGCCTTAATTGAAAAAATATTAGGCCTGGCTTTGGGTTTTCAATCTCCTACAATTTGAGGGTGTTCAGATCTGGAATCTTGGTTTAGCTACATCTCTATTCCTTATATTTTTTTTCTCTTTCCTGCTTCCTCCTTCTTTGTTCTCCTCTCTCATGGTGCTGTCCTCCTACCCCCTTGCATCATGCCTGTTTCTCAGGGGAGATAGACACAAGCCGGTCTATTTTATTTTAAAAAATTTAACAAAAGAATTTTGTTAAGTATTTGGTTTAAGAAAAAAATCGAAGTTACTTTTGAATATAATCATTATTTCACTGCACTCCTACAATGCTTACCCCATTCTCTCATTTCTGTAGCCTTTCAGAGTCTGTTTCTGTCCCACACAGTCACATTGAGTAATCTATATTCATGAGTCCCATTGTCTTCAATGGGAATACTTGTGTAAATTCCACTCAACATGACTAAAAGTGGCAGAACAGTCTGACAGTGACACAAATCCTGCACACCAGTCCATTAAAATATAAATATGACTGATATAAAGCAGTGAGAGTTATTGTATATGGTGGTTTCCACAGTAAAAGTTTACTTTTACCACAAGTTCTTATCCAGATATTTTCCTGTTATTGCTCTCTGATTATATGCTAAATTCTTTTAATGGCAACCACTTCACTTCAATGCTACTAATAGGGTGAAAAAAGTTTCAATGAACTTTTACTATCTTATTATGGAAATGGGGTTTTATAAAATATGGCCCATGCATTTCTTTGTAGCATATGGAAGTGAAAAAAACTAATGTGGTTGTGTGTGTTGTTTTTGTAATTTAATAAGATCTCATTTTAGGGCAATAAGGATATATCAAAAGGATTCTTCAGTGAAAAATGAGACAGTCCTTTTAAGGCAGAAGGTTAAACCAATTTTGCAGTAGTTTTTTATTTTGCACCCACTGAAACACTGCAAGTGGCTTTGGACTGTCAGTCATTGATTATCTTTGGATTTACTGCCTGTTTTGCACTTGAGCACGTCTCTCATTTTTCTATCTGAGCTTGTTTGTAACACAGTTCAAGTTGAACCTTGTCCTTTTCTGAACAGTCAATCTCTAAATAGTAACCTACTCTCTTGTTTTTACCATTCATTGCCATTTGATAATAGTTAGGTAGCCTATGTGAACTGAGTTAGCAATTTTGGTCCAATTCCTAGCACAGCACAAAAAAACACCATCACAACTGGCACCAATTGCTTCCCTTATTTATAGGCTCAGCAGCATACTAAGCCATATCTATCCATCTTGGACTTTTATGTGGCACCTGCCCCACAAAAATCACTTTAAAAAGTGCACCTGCTTTTCTCAGTAGTGTGGTGACACTGCATAATACAGTAGAAGACCAATTTTAAAACACTGATCTTATGACTGACCTGTTATATGAACCAGTTTTTCTGCTGCCGAACGTGGCCTCAATTCCTCAGCCAACATTCAAGCGGGTGTAGAGGTCTGAAAAGACTGAGAGCTCTGGCACCTAAACAAAGACAAATCAGGCACTCATTTGTTACCATTCATTAGGTACATTATCACTGAATGATTAATACATTAATTTATGAACTGTACCTTCTGTAATTGTGAGATGTTTTATTTTACAAACTCCTCAATCCCCAGTTAGTTCATAACATAGGGATTCTATTGTATGCAGTCAAAGGGCCATCCAGGTACTTCTTCAGATGTTGTATGTTGTACTTCGTGTAACATAAAAAAGGCATAACCCAGGTCGTCTCTCCTATTCAGGGATAGAAATGAGATTAATTCAGTTCTAATTTAATCGCCTCTGTTAGCCAAGCTCATTGAGTCCTGCTGTGCACAAAACCCCTGTGTGGTGTACAGCTGAAAATCGATGGCTTTAGAGCCTGTCCGAAACAAAGACGTTCTTGGCTTTTCTGAGAAATTTAAGGTGTGTCCCATATTGTATTTCAAAGGTAATTATGCAGCCATATCATCCTGAGTCACAATGAGATTATCAGGTAGATTGAGCAATTTGTAGCCAGCCACTAGATAAGACTGCTAGCAATATGGGAATCTGGGCAACACAAACATTTACCGCCCCCCCTCTTCCGTCTCTAAAATCTAGATGATATTATGAAATGTTGCAAAGACCAATTTATGAAGTATTTCAACTGAGTCCTAATTTAGTAATCCTATAGCTCGGTCTGATAGTATGTTGCATTAGAAATACTGAATTGTATTAAACATCTATGTCATAGTGCAAAAGATCAGAGTATTAGTATTCATACTACTTGCACTGATGAAAATGCAAAAATAAAAAGGAAGGGTCTAGAAGAATGGAGACGCTATCGTTTTCCTATGTTGTCATATTGAGATCATCCTGGGCAAATCTTGAGGTCCTTACTTCAGGCTTGATTCTGCCACTGTTATACTGAGTAGGCTACCTCTTAAGATGCATAAAGTGGCACAATTGAGCGCTTTGTTTTTACTCAGTAACAATAGGCATTTTTCCCCAAAAGGATTGTGGGATATAGGTCAATATGCTGTAAGGCAGGCATTCTCAACCTTTTTCTTTGAGGCCCCCCTCAACGTTCAATAAAAATTCCACGGCCCACCTGTGCCACAACTGTTTTTTCTGCATATAAAAGCCAGAGCTGGCATTAAGGGGTAGCAAACAGGGCAATTGTCTGGAGCCCCATGCCACAGGGGCTCCTGCAAAGCTAAGTTCAGCTTCAGCCTCAGGTGGTAGGGCTCAGGGCCCTGGACATCAGCCCCATGTAGTGGGGCTTTGGCTTTCTGCCCTGGGCTCCAGCGAATCTAACAGTGGCCCTGCTTGGCAGCCCCCTGAAGCCTGCCCGCAGACCCCCAGGGGCCCCCGAACCCCTGGTTGAGAACCACTTCTGTAAGGCATGGCAATCTATGTAAATATTAATTTGTCATGTGACATGGCACTTGTAAATCTGGTACTTATGGCAATTTACAGATTGTATATGAATCTGTATTTTTTTCAAGTTTTCTTCTCATCTAAAACTAAGTGAGAATATTTCATTCAGGATCCTCATGTGAGCCATACTATATAGACAATGGCCTATTACAGATAATACACTGGTATATGGGAATTGCATTTAGAACTCAGGTATCTTTTAAAACTATCAAATGCAGAGCTTGGTCACATAAATATTAATGAAAACCTGATTGTATGACTGTTTGCAGTTGCATAGTTCACTTCATTGATAACAGACATGCTAGTGCACACACTGGGTTATGCAGGACAAAAAGGATTTCCCATTGCAAGTCTAAAGTTTTTAAATTTGTTACTATGAATAGAGCTTTGTTTTTTAATGCTGTTTGCTCAGAGAAAAGTCTGAGAAGGAGAGGAAAACTGACAGAGATGGTTGATACACGTAAAGATGAGATGGAGACATTTCCTTTTCCAAATAATTACCCCCAGTCACAAATCTAGTCCTTAAATTAAAGAAATACACCTAAAAGAACAGTCCTCAGTTTCTCCTCACTATAATGGATGCCTCGGTTGTTAATTCCCTAGCCCCTGAATGGGCAGCTGACTAATAGTTTTGCTAAGCAGGGAATTAATCCTTTTCTTCCTATATGGTGAAATTCCACTGTGCAGAGGATCAGCACGAGGCGTAGAGACCACTGGCATCCTCTACGGGGGGAATTTCACCCACATCAGATTCTTCTGCTCTTTGAAATACCAGTCCCACAGTATACTTAGGGGGGGAGCATGGATCAACATTCATGTCACACTCCCCGTTGATACCCAGCCCAAGCCAGGGAAGCTAATGAGCCAACCAGTGGAACAAATTCGGTGATGAATCCTGGTCACATGCTGCCTGATGCACATTGTGCATATACTATGCCACCTTTTATTTCAGCTGGATGGGCCACATTTTGTAGGTGTGTTCAGGGGATGGATATTGGAAGTAGATGTGCAAAAGACAGCACAACCCTCCTACTGACAGAGGGGGGTCAAGCACCCACCGGCGCCAGAAGAAGTCGGCGCCTATGTATGGGAGGTTAGGAGAAGTGGTATGTATCTACATGAAACCATGTATATTCTCTTTTGCAATCTCCTCTTTCTCCACTCTATTTCTGATTGAGATAGAATTTGAATCCATATTAGTGGCCCACAGCTCTGAGCAGGTGAGTTCAAACTTTAGTAAGAAAAGAAATATAACCATAGAACTGCAAAAGCAAGGCTGTGCTGGCAGCCTGTGATGTTGTAATTAAATCATATTTGTTCCCAAATGTTTATATAATACAGGTTGTTGAGGAGAGACCAAGACTTTATCAGCTTGCCAACACTGAAAACACATCCACTGTAGGATACATGAATCCAGCTTCCAAAACAATACTTTTTCAAAAAAAACAACAGAGCTGTATTTATCATCTTCATGTCAAAGATCCGTGATTTTGCTCCCAGTGCATCTTGTGATGTACTTCAATACAATCTGTGCATGGTGAGCCCAAACAAGAGACAGGAGAAGTGATCCCAAAGCAACACTTGAGTCTCAGCTCCTGTTTACAATAGAAAAAGTACCTTTTTCTGAGGACAGGTGTCAGCAATGATTGTAGCTGATCCACTGATGACCATGGGTTAACTGCATGCATGAACAAGGACAAATGCCGTTCAGCACCATGTCAGTAATTGTAGTTTGTCCTTGTCTACATGTGCATCAAAACCATTCCAGCTGCAACCACTTTGGATACCCATTGTCAGTAATATATATATATATTTTTTTTTCTCCTGTAGCCAGCACCTGAGGCTCACCTGTCCCTAGGCCATTTTAATATATTAATAGCTATTTGATGACATACATTTTTTTTAAAACTGAAAACATACATTTCCCCCCCCCCCCCCCACAGCTAGCTATTAAAAATATATATATATATATATTCACATGGATAGTTACACACATTCATACCATAACATCAGTCTTTATAATCCTGGTCTCTTCCAAAGAAGGTTGACATTCAATTTTAGACTAGGGGTAAATTTTTCAAAATCTCTTAACTGAATTAGAAACCAAAGTCCCATATTCAAAAGTGATTTGGGCACTTAGGTGTATAAGTCTCAGAGAAAGTCAATGGGAATTAGGCTTCTAAATTACTTTTGAAAATGGGACTTAGAAGTCCAAGTTGGATGCTTTTAAAAATTTAAGCTATAGTCTGTGGGAGCTCACAGAAAAGTTTGGAGAGAAGAGGAAATACCAACTCAATAACAAACTTAGGAGAATTCTGCATGCTTGCCAAAATCTGTTACAAACCTATGTAATCAGATAGGTGACACAAATTTGGACAGCAAGAGCAAAGTAGTAGCCAAGGAGTTTACGACTGTGTGTAGTTATGTTATTTGATGGGTCTAAGGCAGGGATCGGCAACCTTTGGCACGCGGCCCATCAGGGAAATCTGCTGGCGGGCTGGGACGGTTTGTTTACCTGCAGTGTCCGCAGGTTCGGCCGATCACAGCTCCCACTGGCCGCGGTTCGCCGTTCCAGGCCAATGGGGCCTGTGGGAAGCGGCGGCCAGTACATCCCCAGCCCGCGCCACTTCCTGCAGCCCCCATTGGCCTGGAACGGCGAACCGTGGCCACTGGGAGCTGCGATCAGCCGAACCTGTGGACGCTGCAAGTAAACAAACCGTCCTGGCCGGCCAGTGGATTTCCCTGATGGGCCGCGTGCCAAAGGTTGCCGATCCCTGGTCTAAACCTTTCTCCTCAGTTCTTGTTTTCATAATTCCTGAATGTATGCAGAAACAGAGAGAGTAAGTGCCAGAAAGCGATCACCGTTCTGAAAATAGGTTTTTAAAAGATAAGATAGTAAGGAATAGTAAAAACAAGATTCACTATTGTTTATTGAACAGTGAAACACTTCATACATTAATCTTCAAGCAAATATATGTGTAATCAAAGGCGCTCTTCTAGTTCAAATATAATGTCTGTTCCCCAATTAATTAATTGTGGGTCTCTGCAGATAGAATTTTAAAATATATTTTCTATTTTTCCCAAATGTTGGCCTAACATATGTTTTGTAATTCAAATAGAAAAATGTTGTAGTCAATGAGCCTCCTCTCTTGTGATCCTAATAATGAGGTCCCTCGGCCC
>NW_020664368.1:9078849-9116334 GCF_002925995.2 Terrapene triunguis | reverse complement strand
GGCTGGGGCTGGGGCTGGCCAGCCTGCTGTGGGGACTGGGGCAGCTGGCGCTGTGGCCGCGCTGCCCGCCCAGCGCTCTGGGGCTGGGGGTGCCGCCACCTGGTGCTCTGGGGCTGGCCGCCCAGCGCACCAGCGCGGGGGGCGCTGTATCAGCGCCACCCAGCTGCCTTGCGCTGGGGGCAGGGGCCATGGTGGGGGGTGCTCTGGATTCCTGTGGGAAAGGGGAGGGGCCTCAGGCACAAGGGGAGGGGCTGGGGGCTAGCCTCCCCCAATGGCTGGGTTACTGGCCACCCATGCATTCTGGACAAGTTGACTCCTACTACTTGACAAATGCTAATTGCCTTGTCAAAGATTAGTTTTGGGTCTGCAGTAGTCTGTTTTTTGTTTTTTCTTTCAGATTCCAATCACAATCTGGTCTCTTGTCAAGGACTTAGCACCCAAAATTGCAAGATTGTTTCTTCAGCCTTAGATCAGTTTCACTTTCTTTTTGTGCCTGTATGTTCAAAACATCACTCTCATATTTCAGTTTTCAAATTTTTGTAATACAGTTTCATAGTTAGCCTCTGTCTGAATTATCTGAAAACTGTTACACTTGGGATGTTTATCAGAACCTGCTATTGTTAGAAATAAGGCTACCTCTGATTTTCTTCCTTTTCACTGTCGCCCATTGATTGCAGATACAGAGGAAGCACTGTTTAAATCTATTCCAGTTGTTTCCCATATTTCCAGAGAGTTTAATCTCTACTGGAACTTTTACCTGCTCCATTCTTCCACTCAGGTAATTTTCCTCCATTTCTATTTACACCTGGTACCATGTGGTGTTCAGTAATCGCTTTGGGCCTGAGGTACTTGAAAGAGATCTGTTTACTCAGTGATGCAGTTCTAACTGCCTCTGCATCCAGAACATGGGGTTCTTCAGCACCCTCCCTCCAACTTCCAGTCTGGGAAGCTAAGTCATTTAAAGGTACAGTTTCCAATACCACATGCATCATGGGCCTCTTTGGATTTATACTGCCGTAAGTAAGAGCAGAATCAAGCTGTACATGTGCAGAGCCAAATTATCCTCTCAGCTGTAGCAGTGTAACTCCATTGCTGTCCCTGGGGTTGCACTGCCGTAGTAAAGAAGAATTTTGTCTACAATGCATTAAAAATCTGCTAAAAATTGCTCTCTTCCCCAACACACTTAAATGCTGTTAGGGAAACACAGAAGGACTTTGTTTACTGCCTGAAGATGGAACTCAAGAAACTCAAGGAAAGCCCTTCAGTGGAGCAAATGATTAAACATAAAAGCTTAGCAGGTTTGTAAAGATTTCAAAATATGCTTCTGAAATAGATGTCAATAAAAAAAGTCACCTATCCACTAGAATTATAAAAGTAGAGGGGAGGATTTCAGAACTGGAAGATAAAAACCAAGTAACTTATGTGAAAACAAAGGATAACACTTTAAAATAAATATGTGAAAATTAACTCCACTGTCTTGGAAAGAAGAAAGATATTTTAATTATCTGGAGGCAACTAAAGAGTGTTAAGAAAGACCAACAAACATACATGCGAGAAGAATTTCTTTTTTTTTTTCATTCTCTTTCTAATGCGGTGACTTCCCTTTTTTTAAAGCTATCTTAGTATTGTTTGTTTAATACTGTAGGTGTGCTGGGTATTACATAGACAAATGCAAGATGATAAGATTCCCTGCCCCAAAGAGCTTTCAGCTCTTTAGTTGCAGTGTATTTCTGTATTGTTAAAAACTAAGCAAGCCCAGGAGACTATGTAATTTAATTTATGTAATTCGTGAGTGAGAGAAGTAATATGTTTCTTCTGTTAAACCCAAAAGAGCTGTCAACTGTTAGGATCCTGAGACACATACTTGCTTTGATGGTGCCACAAATAAATAAAGAAATGAAAACAAGGGACAAAATCTAAATAACTAGAAGAAGTACAACAACTAAAATAAACACTGCCTTCAGGACTCAACACTTTCCACGGTTACTTCAGATATGTTGATACTTATAATTTAAACTTAACTCTATATGGGCTTAGACATCTTCTTGCAGATTTTTGCAGGAGCTATATCTAAGTGAAGTTATATTTGGGGACTGTATTACTTTTACCTGAGCTAAGGCTGAAACCAGCCCCACATTTGCATCTGTGGATGGCTTACAAAGGCTCTGTCAGATGCCAGCATTCTCAGAAATGGGACATTGTATATACAAATGCACCTCTACCCCGATATAATGTGACCCGATATAACGCAGTAAAGCAGCGCTCCAGGGGGGCAGGGCTGCGTGCTCCGGCGGATCAAAGCAAGTTCAATATAACGCGGTTTCACCAATAATGCGGTAAGATTTTTTTTGGCTCCTGAGGACAGTGTTATATCGGGGTAGAGGTGCAGTTGAACTTCTGTGCCTGGAAAGGACAGAAAACCTGTGGATCCTGGGAGTAAGAGGTGTAGAAGGTGGAAGTGCTTCCCACCTTCCCCCAGACTTTGTAGCAACTCTTTCAGGAGGCTGAGGAGCTGATTGTGGGAAGGGTGTAAAGCAGACACCCAACCCCACAAGGAATGCACAGGACAGTTATTGCCGAAAGTGTTTGTTTGTAATTTTTTTTAGCACAGAGCTCCTCCAGTGTCTTAGAACAGCAACTCTTGCAAGAGTTCTGGAGCCAGCCAGAGTCAGACTGGAAGGGAGCACATTGTCACAGGGTCTGGTCATGCAGGGGTTGGCAACCTCTGGCACACGGCTCGCCAGGGTAAGCCCCCTGGCGGGCTGGACCAGTTTGTTTACCTGCCACATCGGCAGGTTCGGCCGATCACAGCTCCCACTGGCCGCGGTTCACCGCTCCAGGTCAATGGGGGTGGCGGGAAGCAGTGGCCAGCACATCCCTTGGCCCGCGCCGTTTCCCGCCACCCCCATTGGCCCGGAGCAGCAGGGCCAGCTCCAGGCACCAGTCCACCAAGCATGTGCTTGGGGCGGCGCCTGGAGGGGGGCAGCGCGGCGGGGCGCTCCGGCCCGAGAGTGGGGCCGCGACTGGGCTCACCGCCCTCCCCGCGGCGCTCCGGCCGGTCGGGGAGAGCGGGGCCCCGGCCGGGCTCGCCGCCCTCCCCCCGGCGCTCCGGCCAGTCGGGGAGAGCGGAGAGCCGCGGCGGGCTCGCCGCCCTGCGCTCTGGCTGCCAGGGAGAGCGGAGAGCCCTGGCCGGGCTCTCTGCCCTGCTCCCGGCGCTCTGGCCGCCGGGGAGAGCGGAGCCACGGCGGGCTCGCCGCCCTCCCCTGCCTCAAAACTTGCCAAAAAGGGATTAAGTAAATGGCCATCACACTAGATGAAGGGAAAAAAGCGTTTGACAGAATAGGCCAGGATTACTGTGTGTACACTGCACTGATTTGGACATTCCTTTTTAAAAGACATTGTGGGCTTTATTCAGCCCCTCAGACATAGAGTGTGCAAGCTGCATCCCCCTGGAGTTAAGGGAAGATGCTTCCTCAGGGAGGATTGTTGGAAGTATCTCCACCTCTGTCTTTCCTGTGGGTTAAACTGGGTGGAACAACTTCAATTTATTTTGCCTAGGGCGGCAAAAAAGCCAGAGCCGGCCCTGCGGAGCAGCTAACCGCGGCCAGTGGGAGCCGCGATCTGCCGAACCTGCGGAGGCGGCAGGTAAACAAACTGGTCCGGCCCGCCAGGGTGCTTACCCTGGCGAGCTGCGTGCCAGAGGTTGCCGACCTCTGGTGGATCCCTGAGAGTAGCAGGTTTTGGAGGAAAAATGCAGTTTTCACACGAAATTAATTACAAAGGAATAAATGATGGAACAATAGACAAAAAAAGTACTTGAGGTGTTATGTTCACAAAACAATGGGAAACCACCTGGACTGGAGGGATATCCAGCTGGATTCCATGAGACATCTCTACAAAGAGCAATTATTCTAGAGGCTGATATTCAATGAACATTTTAAAGTGCAATTTATAACATTGAACTATAATACATAGATGGGCGGGGGTGGGGTGGGGGAGGGAAGAGACTGATGGCCAGTTCTTAACTGGTGCTTAGCTGATCACCCTCAGTTCCCTTTGAAGCCATTTGGAATCCTGGTAGCTGAGCACAATGTAAGGGATGCTCTGCATTTCTCAGTATCAAGCCCCGAATGCAGTAAAATCGGTCAGTCTATATCCTTGCTCATCACAGGGACAGTAAACTGTTAGCAAAAAATGTTTAGTACGGAGACTAGAGATATTTTTTCTTGAAACAATACATGTGACTCAAGAGTCATACATCAAAAATAGACATCCCACAGTAATAACAATGCAAGATTAATAAGCCTCAACTTGCCAAAAAGGGATTAAATAAATGGCCATCACACTAGATGAAGGGAAAAAAGCGTTTGACAGAATAGGCCAGGATTACTGTGTGTACACTGCACTGGTTTGGACATTCCTTTTTAAA
Organism: Terrapene triunguis; assembly: GCF_002925995.2. Lineage (NCBI taxonomy): Eukaryota > Metazoa > Chordata > Testudines > Emydidae > Terrapene > Terrapene triunguis. Next base: position 9,111,905 of record NW_020664368.1, on the reverse strand, counting down.
AGACATTGTGGGCTTTATTCAGCCCCTCAGACATAGAGTGTGCAAGCTGCATCCCCCTGGAGTTAAGCGAAGATGCTTCCTCAGGGAGGATTGTTGGAAGTATCTCCACCTCTGTCTTTCCTGTGGGTTAAACTGGGTGGAACAACTTCAATTTATTTCTGGGGACCTCCAGAAGCACCCAGTCAAAGAAGCTGTCACAGGGGAAGGGGATGAGGCAAATTAGCATATTACTGCGGTGTCTTGGCTTTCTCTTCAGCCAGACCTTCCCAATTTCTGGATGGATTTTCTGCTACCAGTGACCTGTAGGCTGGCTTCCACTGATGGGAAAAAAACAAGTCTATTGTATTCAAATATAGGAGACTGTGACATCACAAACAGCATCATCTTACAATCTTTTTCCATATTTTATTGTACAGATACAAATAAATGTAAGCAGAATAGGCCTTTGCCCATTCTCTGAGAGAGATCTTAAGCTAAAGGCTTTAGCCATAGCTATCAGAGAAAAATAAAGCTAGGCAGAGTATGAAAGGAAGAGAAAGGTAAATATAAAGAAATGAGAAACCATCAGTCACCTGTTTCAGAATGTTAGAACCCATTTAATAATGTTATCTTTACCCCCAAAGTATGCTAAAGGCATTATCCTCCTCATTTTGCACTTAGGTTAGTAGAATGAGCACGAGCCTCTTCAGTAACTTGGGGCCTCACCGCCCCCAAACATATGACTCACCCTTCAATCTGATCTAGTTCATTCTGACCTTTCTAAGATGACATTTTGCCCACTCCCCAGCCTTCTCCTAATCAATCCCAACACCATCTGAAGTGATTTATGCACACTCCTGTGAAGGCCGCAAGCTTCATGTTCCTTGCTGTCTATGCTAGCCGCTGCATAAAGCTGCTCTGGGCTTCATGGAAGCTTCTTGCCCCCAGTCATATCTGCGGAAGTGAGCTGCCTAGTTTTCTAGCTGATTGAGAGGTGGTTGTTCCTGGCAAGACAGGGCTGGTTCAGACTTGCTGTATGCGGGAGACCCATCTCCTCCAGCCCTGCCTTCCAGTGTCCACAGACACTTTCTTCCTTGGCACAGTGTCCCCTTGTGGCTTAGGGTAATGCCAGAAATTAGATTGTCCCTAGGTGACATTCATCTGGGAAATTGCCAGACATTTTCCTAATACAGGAACCAACATTTTCACATCTGGGTTCCCACAGTCAGGCTATTTAGGTTCCTAAATAAAAGTGGCCTGATTTTCAAAGGTGCCGAGCACGTCTCACCCCTTTGGCTTTAGTAAGATTCATAAGTGCTCAGCCACTCTAAAATTCAGGCTACTTTTATTTAAGTACCTAAATATGGATTTGGAAACCTAACTGTAGACACTAAATATGAAAATTATTGCTAGATTTTTCAAATATAAAAGCCTAAAGTTAAAATTATAGATAGTCTGCTAGGTGCCTAAGTGCTGAGTAATAGGAGGTTGCATGTTCAGAACATTTGAAAATCAGGCCACTTAGGCTCCTAAATCAGCTTTCATTAGGCTTCTATTTTTAAAAAAAACTTGGCCTATAACCTCTAATTATAAAATCATCTGGGACATCAGAAACATTGTCAATATTAAATAGATGTTACAGAGCCCACTTTTCAAATTGGAACTTTAGATGGGTCACATAATGCATAAAATATCTAGACACAGCAGGAACTAAAAACTTAAAGACCTAGTATCATTAAACTTTTATCCTCTATCAAATTCCATTTAGTTAGATATAATCAACTAACACTTAGCTTGTGGAGCAGTCAGCTCAGTAAAAATGAATATCATCCCCAGTCTATTAATATACAGTACATATGTGCGATCTTCTTAAACACTTTGCAAAATTAAATAAGGTTTCCTAAGGGGAAGAGGAAACAAATCAATAGTTTCCTATCAAAACACGATTCTCCCAATTAATGAAATGAAACCTCTGAAGTTGAATACAGCACATTCCAGGCAGGCATTCCTAGAAGCCAGTTAAACTGCCCTCCTGCAGCTGACAACACTTAAACTGGACTCAGGCACTTCCACCTCGCAGATGTTTACTTCCATATTTAATACATTGCACTTCAATAGAACCTTTCATCTAAGAACCTCAAAGCACTTTACAGACATTAACTGTATTAAACTTCACAAACCTCTGAAGTATTATGCTCTTTCTAACTACAGGGAAATTGAGGCACAGTAAGGTTAACTGACTTGCCCACAGCTCACACCAGAGGTGTTGGAACTAGGAATGCTGGGGGTGCGGCTGATCCCCCTGGTTTGAAATGGTTTCCATCATATAGAGGGTTTATAGTTTGGTTCAGTAGCTCTCAGCACCCCCACTGTACAAATTATTCCAGCACCACTGGCTCACATAGCAAATGCATAGCAGAATTGGAAGTAGGACCCAGGTCTTCTGATTCCCAATCCTATACTTCAACCAGTAGACAACGCTTCCTCTGTACCTCTTTATGATGAGGTCTATCACCTTTCTTATTGAGCTGACAAAGTACAGCAATTTTGATTTTGATAATAATTCTGAGTTATGGAGGTATGTCTGCCTAGCTGCTAAGGGTAAAATTCTATGGCCTGTGTATGCAGGAGTTAGACTACCACTACAGAAATCTCTCTCTCTTATATACGCCACTATCACTCACACATTAAGGAGACTAGGCAGATTGGTGGGCGGATAGAAGATTAGCAAACACTTCTCCCATTGCTGCCTCTGTTCTGAACTCTGACTCCAACACTCCAGGAGTGAGAAGTGCCGGAGTGGGAGAGGCAGCCAGAGGCCTCTCCCAATCCCTCTCCGCAGAGGCCCTAACTAGCAAGAAGCACAGGCGTTGCAAAACTCCAGGCGGTTCTAGTCAAAATGGGAACGCTGACAAGTGTGAACATCTGCAATTCACTTATGTGTGTGAGTGCTATCATACTGTAGGTGTAACTGCTTCCTACATTAACATGCTGCCCATGTGTAACGAGCTAGATTGCCTGTGTGTGCGCCGAGCATTTGTATGTTGTTGAGGCAGGCAAGTCTGGCTGTCAGGCTCCTACAAAAGTGGAATCCTCTGCTACAGTCTCTACTCAGAAACAGTGAAAGATTGAAATCATTCTTACTCAATGATTCTTCAAAAAACAATCATTTTATCACTTTTACAATCATCTTATCAATGTTTACAGTATTGCCAACCCCAAAGATTCAAAAATCATAACTCAGACACCCCTGCCCCCAAAATCATGAAGAATTTTTTTGTTTTGTTTTAGGTTTGTTTTTTAAAAAAAATCATTTACTTTGTTTTTAAAAAAGGATTACTTTGTGGTTTTAGTCTGTCTTTTGATTTTTGAACCTCTCACCCACCCACCCCCAGCATGTATGTGACAACTGTTGCCAATGCTCACAAATTTATTAAAGGTGACTTTGGCTCCTGCTGCAGGAGCTCTCACCCCCACATCTGTCTGTCTTCCTGCCTAGCAATTCTGTCTCGTATCTCCCCAGCAATTCTGCCCCCTGGTTACTCATTAATTCTACCTCCGATCAGTTCTGTCCCCAACCGCTATCAATTCTACCTCCCATCAGTTCTCCCACCATATTAAATCTGCCCTCCCAATCAATTTTATCAGCCATGAGTTCTGCTCTTCCAACTTCCATCAATTCTACCTCCCAACCCCAATCAATTCTGCCCCCCACATCAGTTCTGCCCCTCAACTCCCAATCAATTCTGCCCCACATCAGTTCTCTCCCCGCCTCATCTCTGCTTCTCCTGCAGTTACTAGGGTTATTCACCCTCTCTCCAAAGCCTGGGGGGCTATAGCAGGGTCCTCCTTGTGATGGCTCTTGGGGTACCCAGGAATGAGAGTCACTCTTTTATCCCCCTGCCTCCAGTATGAAGGAGACTTCCTTGTGCTTAACTGGGTGTCAGCTGCCTGACACCACCGGCCAGTTAGCCACCCAAACAATCTCCTCTGGGCTATGCCAGCCCTTAACTTTGCCTTGAAGGTTAACAATAGGTGTACCCTAGTCCCAGAGCCCCTTTGAAAAATTCTTCTTCTCCACTGTACACTCACAGAAATATCAGGTCTGTGGTGCCCAAGGGAACAATGTACACACCAGCTTGTATGATTTAATTTAGGATCAGTTACTTGCTTAAAACCACAGGATTGAGATATATTTATAGTAAAAACAACAACATCAAATATTCAAGAGAAAGAAAGAAAAGATAATGAAAGCAAACGGTCACTTATAAAACAAAATCATAACATGCTTTCTAGAGACTTAACTTAACAGGCTAACTTCCTATCTGAAGAAGTTTATCTCACTCCAAACGTCATCTGCAGTGTTTTAACCAAAGCTGGTTGTGATCCTATTTTCATGAATATAAACACACTGCCCATATATTTCCTAGGTGCAACATGACAGGGTGTCTTTCTGTTCCCCAAATATACTTCAAAGGTTTGCTGGACTATATCTCAAGATAAGATTCTCTTCCTCTGCTGTGTGGTCTTCCCTGTTGACTTCATAGCCCTCTGTTGAGTTGAAATGTAAATGTGCTTTCATTGTGTTCGCTTACAATCAGGGCCGGCTCTGGCTTTTTTGCCGCCCCACGCAAAAAAGCCTCCCGCCGCCCCACAGCGGGGAGGGCGGCAAGCCCGGCCGGGGCCCCGCTCTCCCCGACCGGCCGGAGCGCCGGGAGGAGTGCGGCGAGCCCGCTGCAGCTCCGCTCTCCCCGGCGGCCGGAGCACCGGGGGGAGGGCGGCGAGCCCGCCGGGGCCCCGCTCTCCCCGGCTGTCTGGAGCACCGCGGGAAGGGCGGCGAGCCCAGTCGCGGCCCTGCTCTTGGGCCTGAGCGCCGCCCCCCTCCAGGTGCCGCCCCAAGCACATGCTTGGTAGGCTGGTGCCTGGAGCCGGCCCTGCTTACAATGCTTCATTTACATGTCAACAGAGAGATAGGCAAATAAACACTTTTGTCTGACAGAAACTCTGTTTCTCCATTACTGTGATATAGAATCTAAGAACGACCTTTTAGCATATATACAGGCTTCCTTACATCGTATCTATACATACATTTCACAACAATAACAATGACCAGGGTGATCCCGGCTTTCATATAAAATGTCACATGATATTCTTTGGTGCACCAGAATCAAGATATTCTTGTAACCCTCTTGCCAGCTGGCACTGAAGGGTTCAGAGGTCACACTCCCCCTTCCCGGGCCTGGCGTTACAGGGATGGAGAGGGAAGAGGGAGCTGAGGAGCCACCCCCATTGTTCATAAGAGAAGAGGTAGCAGGGCTGCTAGGCTCTTTTGTTACCTCTTTTCCACTCCTCTCCTGAGAGAATGGGGTCGGTTTCTGAAGTGGGATGAGAGCTCTGCCTGCTTCCTGCAGCAGCTCTGATTGGCTGCTTTTCCCCTGGGGGGGGGGGGGCAATGGGGAAAAACAGACAATCAGAGGGGTTTCCCCCTGGCAGGGATGAAATTTGTGAGAGGCCTGGAGCTTCTTGCATCATCACGAGACAGGCTCCATCCTTAGACAAACTCACTTGACTCTTGAAGAAATTGCAAAATATCATAATAGAGTCTCAAATTAAAGGTATACCCCAAATTAGAAAACATAGTAAGAGGACCAAAAAAGTGCCTCCATGGCTAAACAACAAAATAAAAGAAGTGGTTAGAGGCAAAAAGGCATCCTTTAAAAATTAGAAGTTAAATTCTCCTGAGGAAAATAGAAAGAAACATAAACCCTGGCAAGTCAAGTGTACAAGTATAATTAGGTAGGCCAAGAACCAATTTGAAGAGCAATTAGCAAAAAACTCACTGCAGAGGATGTGAGGCAGGTTCCCGCACCTGAGCCATTCTTTTTAGGTGACAAATCTGAGGAGCTGGCCAGATTGAGATGTCAGTAGAGGAGGTTTTGGAACAAATTGATAAATTAAACAGTAATAAGTCACCAGGACGAGATGGTATTTACCCAAGAGTTCTGAAGGAACTCAGATATGAAACTGCAGAACTAATAACTCTGGTATGCAACCTAGTGTTTAAATAAGTCTCTGTACCAGATGACCGATGGACAGCTAATGAAATGCTGATTTTTAAAAAAGACTGCAGAAGCAATCCTGGCAATGACAGGCCGGTAAGCCTAATTTCAGCACAAGGCAAATTGGGCAGAATTATCAGATAATTAGATGAACATGATTTGTCAGGAAGAGACAACATGACTTTTGTAAAGGGAAATCATGCCTCACCAATCTACTAGAATTCTTTGAGGAGATCAACAAACATGTGGACTACAGTGATCCGGTGGATATAGTGTACATGGACTTTCAGAAAGCCTTTGACAAGGTCCCTCACTAAAGGCTTTTAAACAAAGTAAGGAGTCATGGGATAAGAGGGAAGGTGCTCTCACGGATTGGTAACTGATTAAAAGATAGGAAATGAAGGGTAGGAATAAATGGTCAGTTTTCAGAATGGAGAGAAGTAAATAGTGGTGTCCCTCAGGGATCTGTACGGGGACCAGGGCTGTTCAATATATTCATAAATGATCTGGGAAAAGGAGTAAACAGTGAGGTGGCAAAGTTTGCAGATGATACAAAATTACTCAAGACTGCGAAGAGTTACAAAGGGATCTCACAAAACTGGGTGATTGGGCAACTTCATCTCATTCAATGGAGTCATGCCTGCTTATCTGAGCACAGACAGAGGGGGCCACTGGAGGTGTAATTGTATCCAAACTTAAATGATATTTTTAATGTAATTGTACCAGAATGCATTAACAGAGATGCCAAAACACAGCCTCACTAACCTTCCCTTTCTTCATCTCCAAATGTAATGATAACATCTCTCTGCAAAGGAGGCAGAGCCTGCCCCAACAGGGGGGGACAGGGCTCCCGCCCCTCCTCTTCCACCCAAGGCTCCGCCCCCAGCCAAGCTGGAAGCTGGAGTGGGCTGGGAGCTGCAGACTCTTCACCTTCCCAGGGTGGGGGGCCTGAGACCAACCCCGGCCTTTTGTCCCCGCCCCATCCCACACACCCTTCCCCTGCGCCCAGGGCAGAAGGGTCCGTGGCTCCCCATAGCTGCCCACAGCTTAGCCATGGTAAGAGCCACGTAGGCAGCTGTGGGGAGCCATGCTGTGGACCCGCCACCTGCCCTGGGCGGGGGGGGGGGCGGCATGGGGCAGGGAGACGGGCCAGGGGCTGTTCTCGACCCCTCCAGGGGCTGCTCTCAACTAGGCAGGTGGAGGGTCCGTGGCGCTCCACAGCTGCCCAGGCTCCAACTGCTGGCCTGGCCCAGGGGGATGGGGCCTTCAGCGGGAAGAGGAGGGTTGGGCCCCTGCTGAAAAGTGGATGGGCTCTGCCCCCCCCCCCCGCCCATTTCAGCACCCCTGCTGCCACTATGGATTCTGTATACATCTGCCACTCTCAGGCTCTCTAAGCAGAAACAACTGCAATGCCTGCTGATCAAATTAGCCATGTTATCTCTTTGGCTGTCTCTGTCCTCATTAGACTAATGAGATGATTTAAGAGCATGTATGTCTGTGTGAGAGAGAGCTTTCCTAGGTCACATGCAGGATCTGTACTGCTACTAGGGTGACCAGATGTCCCGATTTTATAGGGACAGTCCCGATTCTTGGGTCTTTATCTTATATAGGCTCCTATTACCCTCCACCCCCGTCCCGATTTTTCACATTTGCTGTCTGGTCACCCTAACTGCTACAAGTAACTGTGAATAAGTGTAACTGTGACCCTCTCATGAGCTGTTTATCAAGCAGCTTATTTTCTATTCTCTGTCCAGGAAAGGTGGTTGAAGGAGAAGCAATATTCTCTAATTTTTTCACTGCTGGATAGATGTAGGCATATGCGTAACTTCATTTCCTTACCAATGAGAAAGAACAGGAAAGGCAAGGTTACTGAATAACTATTTGTCAAAAAAAATTATAGTTATAAGAGCTGTGGAAATGTTCAACGGTGGGAAAGGTGTCTGATTGGGTGTGTGTGTGTGTGTAAACTAATTTAGCTGATTTAATGGACCAAAAGATTATAGTCATGTAAATCCAGGCTAACTCCAATAGGTTTATTCTGAATTTACATTGGTGTAACTGATATCAGAAACCTATGCGTGTATGCATATGTTGTGGGAGGATGGCAGTACTAATGCATCATAAACAAAACCACGCTTTAATTTTTTCAGGCTGTTGAGTATATTTTGTTTTCATTAGCAGGGCTGTCATATGCAAGGTCTGCCTTTCATATAGACCTCTGATTTAAGTCTCGTTGTGTTATTATCAGAGAACTGGCTAAAAAAACACAACGTAGCATTAGAGAAATCTGAAGAACAGAAATGTGCAAATTTACTATATATTAAAAAAGAAACCCTGGCCCTTCACAATAATAGTTAGGATTTGTATGGTGGTGGCACCCAAAGGCCCCAATCAGACTCAAGATCCTGTTGTGCTAGGCACTGTACAGAATCATAAGTGAGTCCCTACACTGAAGAGCTTATGGTATAAGTGTAACAATGTACTATAAATATAAATCAAGGCAAACGATTATGTAAGTAGAGTCAAGAATCAAAAATTCATACTATTTTCAATAAATATAGAAGGCCTAATTCGCACACCAATGTAAATCATGAATTCCTTTATTGAAGTCAATGGAGTTACGCTAGTGTAAAAACAGTGTAAATGGAAGGAGAATTGGGCTTTAGAGACCTTTTGGCCTGGCTTTGGCACCTCTTGACCCTAACTACATTTATACGCTGAGCCAAATTACCTAACTCACTACCATTAGGAAAAAAAGTCGTTATGGAAATTTCTGCCATCCTTTCCCAACAAGAATACTGAATCTTGTTTTAAAGTACTTGAGACAGACTAATATTTAAATGATACCAGTTTCCCATTAGCAGGAACCAAATGCAATAAGCACTACATTTTCAGAATTACTTTATGGAAAATGATATCAATCAGAAATTAACTTTAAGATAAAGCACTGTTTTGACAAAAGTACATTACAATTAGCATTAACTGTATTGATTGGCCTATAACACTGCAACATTTACCAATACAATCTAAAAACATCTGCTCTTCTATAACTGCTTATTTAGGTGGAAGTTTATGAGTTTTCTGTGCTAAATATCTTTTTTTAAATCGCTTTTTCTTTCAAGTTACTGAATGGAAGTCAGAACACATCTTTCTAATAAATAGCGCCAGTAGCAGAAAGGGATCAATAGGATGCCAGTAATAAGGTTTTAAAGGAAAATATGTGGCAATAAAAGGAGAAGAAAGGTGCTATTAAAATTGTTAATTGCAACCAAACAATAAAACTGTTGTAAAGAGTTCCAAAAAGTATTTCAGAGGAGAAAGTATAGTAATATTTATCAACTGTCCTGTTGTGGCTTATGTCACTTGCCACATATTGGGGAGATTCACCACCAAATAATTCTGCTGTATACTGTATGGGGTGAAGGCCTATGTTCTTGAGTACATTTTTGTATATTTGATGCTCTCTGCTTCAAAAATTCAGGGATCAAAAATGTCATTATTTGAATAGAAGTTAACTCTCTCTCACCTCCATGCAGCCAGTGGCCTGTGTTCCCCACTGCCATACTGGAGCCTCCACATTTATTTATTGACAAAATATGCAGAATTTTTAAATATTGTGCACAGAATTTTTATTTTTTTGGTGCAGAATTCCCTCGGTAATAATACTTGTAGACTGTTATCAAATCACCTCTTAACCTTCTCTTTGTTAAATTAAATAGATTCAGTTCCTTGAGTCTATCACTATAAGGAATGTTTGCTAATCTTTTAATTATTTTTGTGATTCTTCTCTGAACCTTCTCCAATTTATCAACATCCTTCTTGAATTGTGTGTACCAGAACTGGACACTGTATTTCAGCAGTGGTTGCACCAGTTTTAAATATAGAGGTAAAATAATCTCTCTATTCCTATTCGAGTTTCTTCATGCATCCCAGGATTTCATTAGCTGTTTTGGCCACAGCATTACACTGGGAGCTTATGTTCAGCTGAATATTCACTACTACCCCCAAATCTTTTTCAGATTCCATGGCAGAAGTCAGTTTAGCTGATTTCAGTTGGTACTCTTACAGCAGGGGTAACAATCTGCCAATCCATCAGAAGGTAGAGCTGCAACAAAAATAAAAATAAAATAAAATAAAATAAAAAGATTGGGACCACAGTGCTAACATCTCATTTTTCATTACTCCAAGTTCAAAATTCACTTAACTAGAAGTGATTTTGATTCTCTCATTCTTAGTCCCTGGGGCCAGATCTTGAACTCTGTACTCAGGGTTTACTCAGTCTTTATTCAGGCAAAACTCCCAAAGCCTTCAGAGAGAGGTTTGCCTTAGTAAAAACTAGCAAATGATTAGTGGCTTCTGTTTAGGGCAGGGGTCGGCAACCTCTGGCACACAGCTCGCCAGGGTAAGCACCCTGGCAGGCCGGGCCAGTTTGTTTACCTGCCGTGTCCGCAGGTTCGGCCAATCGCGGCTCCCACTGGCCGCGGTTCGCCACTCCAGGCCAATGGGGACGTCAGGAAGCAGCGCAGGCCGACCCTTCTGTTTGGCTGAAGATGAGGAAGGAGACAGGCAGGCCATAAGACAGGATTGAGATGTATTAGCAGAGATGTATGGGGAAGTTTTCATGATGCTTGTTTGCTCTGTATCTGACTCAAGTGAGTGCTATTAGTTTTGTACATTCATGAGCACTGAATTAATCTAAAAGTTGGTGGCAGGGAAAGAAAAAGAACAATAGGTGAGAGGTTTTAGGATAATTAGGCAATAGAAAGTCTAATACAATGCAAGGAGGGTTTCACTGAGTGATTCAGTCACAGAACTGACTAGTGGTGACAGATCAGGGCACCGTTTGATATTTCGGATCAAGCAGAATCAGAATGTTTTCTTCCCATTTGAATGCTGAGCTTGCTGAGACCACAATTAATAATTATTTCACTAAGCCTAGGTTGAATTCTACAAAGGATTCTCTTTTATCGTAACAAAATAAATGGATGATATGGCCAGCACACACGAAGTTGGCAGAATTAATTGGCATGCCCTCCCATCTCTGTTCCAGCTGAAAGAGCCTTCAGTATTACAGGGGTTATTTGTTCCTCCACATAGGTGTTTGCACACACATGCAGGTCATGCTTGAGGGTCCAATCCTGCTGACAGTTGATTTTATTAAGCTGAATTTGCATGGTAACAAACATGTTTAAATACTAATATTTTTACTATCACTTGACTTTACAGAAACTAAGCCAATAAATACCAGTAGCAAATGATCACAAAGACTGAAATTAGAAACACAAATAATATTCTCCACCCCCAAACTTGGTGATAGTTTTCAATCCTCCCATCCTGCCTTACATTCACACATTTCACAAACTGTTTCTAGTAACAATATTAATTAACTATATGTTGTTCTGTGCTGAATTTTTATTGTCTCCTTATCTTTTGGGCTCTCTCATAACAACCATTCTCCCTGATGTAAAGTTCTTAGCTACACGGAGATTTGTTATAGTTGTTCTTGCAACAACTAGAGGTATGACTGGTTTTCTCCATGAGAATTTAAGGACCTCCAGACATGGTAGTTCCCCACTTGAGGCATACAAACTTTGAAATTGCAAACTTTGATGGAAGAGTACAGACAGGTAGATGCACTGCTGCTTCTTGACTTGTAGAAGTTCAATATATTGGAAGATGGTACTGGCTAAAAATATAGCTCAAGCTATTTGCTTATCAGTTGCGTGTTTGAGTTTGTATTGTTCTTACAGTAAGAATGTTAATGAGGCCCTGGGCTTGACCTTTTCAGCAAAGATGTGCATTTTAAGTATGAAACTTCTTAGTGGGAGAAAAATGCTATGTAAAAGACTGAAATTCTACTAACAAATTAGGTAGCTAAAGAAAGAAGTATATGACATCCACGTTACCAATTTAGGCCTATACAATAGGGAAAGTAAGCAAATAACACACAAGTAAAAAATCTGACTTAGTTTTTTAAATAAATTATTTAAAAAAATCAGAGTTTAAATAAAAACATTTTAAATACCCCCACCACCCAAAAAAGCACTCTGACATCTTCTGCTTGCAGTACATCCCGACGCAATATATCAGCAAAATAAGCCAGAAGGTACAGCATTTAAAAAGGCAATAGAGTGTAGATGGAGGTTTTTCTTAACCTCAACATCTCTAGTTAGGACAAAACAGCTTATTCCAGTGACGGGTTACAAAAAGGGTATTAAATAAGGGTGAAATGATCTGACCACCTGTGTTGGATGCCCATGTAAACCAGGCATTTTTGATGCTCCTGGGTAAAAAAGGCAGCAGACAGCTGCTGAAGTTGTTATTTATATTGAACTTTTATTTCATGAAGTACAAAAGCCCAGTCCTAGCATTTAAAATTAAGTTGAATGACTTTGTGTTCGACTATGTTCATGCTAGCTAGGGGTTTCATGACTCTTTATTGAGACTTGATTAAGATTATGCTTAGTACTGACTTGGTATGCAGAGAACCTGCAAAATCTTATTTTCATTTTGGTGCAATGGTTGTCAAATTATTTTGATTCTTTACTTTGCTGACCAGGATGGAAAGCACAGCAGATAGTGTAAAGGGCATTCCTTTAAGACGATTTTTATGTCCATAACTGGACATAGCTCAATCTGAAGTTGCTGGAGCTCTGTCCATTTACAAAAGTGGAGGATATGGCGCCTGTGATTTAGGAATTCCTAGCAGGGCACAGGATTGGTTCAGGAGGGCCTGGAGCAATGTGAGAGAGAAATACTGTAAAATCCTGGATCTTCCCGTACCCCACATTGCATATGTGTGCCTATGAGTAAAATGGTGGTCCCTGCCTTTCCTCCATGCAGATAGACCCAACAGCAGCTCAAATGGACAGGGCTACAAGCTCAAGTATCAGCCTGCTGGACTTCTATAGGGTGACACATTGGGGAGTAGGAGTCACAAGGAAGGAAGGGAGAGAGGGAGATGGAAAGGAAGCAAACAGAAAATAAAGAAATAATAATAGCAGTAGTAATGAAATAAACTAATAATAATAATAATTAATAATTAATAGGGAGGTAGTGGTGACCCTGTATGTACAGAAAAAAAGAAAACACAACATTAAAATAAAAAGGGTAAGAGAGAGAGAATGGACAAAAAAGGGCAGATGGAAGTTTGTGTAGTGGGTCAGGTATGGACCTGCCAATTTATCACTACAAAGCAGAGCACAAAGAAAGGGTTGATTAAATTCACTTTAATGGTCATGCAAGAATTAAATAGTTATTGCAACGTAAGTGTAACCATGAGGGCTTCATAAGAAAATAGGGTTAACCAGCTGGTTGATTCAAATGCAATTTAAGGATGAATTAAACATGATGAGCTACAGGGCTAATAAGGTTGAAGCCAAGTTATGTCACATTCCCCACATACTTCAAGCATACCACGAATGACACAGGGCAACCACTGTATGCCTGTCACTTTTCAGTCAGACGTATTGAGTGAAGCAGCAAGGACAAGATGAAGAAACAGCATGTGTGTCAAGGATCCTCCATTTTCCTGAGGGCTGAGGGAGAGACATTTTACTGTTGCCAAGGGCAATACCAGTGTTAGATTAGGCCCAGAGGTAGGCAGGATGTATACTTTCTGCTATAGAGGGAACTGAAACAGCATAATACATGCAAAGATACATATCTAGGAAATTATTTTAACCATTCAGAAAAATACTTAAATCTATCTACAACTCCTACACATTTTCTTTTCCCCTTAATTAAAATATTTCCCAATTAAGCCAGGCTTGAAAAGTAATGTGAGCACTTCTAATGCAATAACATTTCATTTTTATAAACACGCAAAAAGACAAGTTAGAGCTGAACCCTGAGTATCACTCCAGGTTCGTGATTGTTGTACGTTTTGTAACTCCAGGGCCAAAGTCATGCCTGGACTAGGACCACTGACTGTAATGGGGCCAAGCCAGCGCAGGGATGAGTTTGTCCCACATGTCTTCATTGCATGCTAAGCAATTAATGTGTGTTAAGACTCGTAGCACTGCAACTCACTGTGACACTCTATGTTCACATTCCCCGAGTATTGTGGGACAACTTGTCTGCCCATTCTAAGGATTGTGGGAAGAAATGGTCTTGAGGCCTGCAAAATTCAGTTCCTGGCAGGACACAAGCTTTGCTGTTATGTGAAAACAGCCTACTCTCCTTAATAACTGGGACCCACTTGACTTGAAGGAAACCCTAATGCACTGATTCAGGGATTGTCCAGCATTCAATAAATCTTCCGTCTTTTAATTTGCCCTTAATAATAAATTGAGTCTGGCCATGAATGAGGAAACAGTTGGCTACCAAGTGCAAAGTATCTATACTAAGGGCATCACGAGGGGGTGTGAAACTGAATTGGAAACACACATTATGCAATACTCTTTAACAGTCTTAGCTTCCCCACTTTCCGCTGGGATCGGAGCTAGAGCAACATTGAGCTATGCCTCAGTTTCCTCACTTGTGGCTGGTAATCTGGTGGTAGTGACACTGAGTTGTGCCTCAGATTTCCCTTTTTTGGCTGAGGTGGTCACTACACCAATAATGAGATCTACCTTGGTTTCTCCAATTTTGACTGGGGGCGGGGGAGGGAGGTCTTAGCTTCAGGATCACTCCGCTGTGCCTCTGCTTCCACACTTTTGGCTGGGGTTATAGCCGCAGCAATATTAAGCCGTGCCTCGGTTTCCCCAATAAGGAATGGCAGTTGACTCACCTCCATGGGGATTTACATAAGTGTCCTCCCACCTGCCCCCACACAGTCATCTGCATGAAGAATGAAGCATGAATTTCTGCCAATATGAATATATCTAACTAAATGGTCTTTAGCCTGTTTTTGCCCTATTCTGACTTACATTCTTTCCCGTTTATTGTTAATATTAATTCTGTTAAGCATTTGGTCACAATTAATCTTTTTAGTTAACACTGAAGGAAAAGAGACATTAGGCACCTCAGACTAACCCCCAGTGTAGACAGCAGTAAGTAGATGGGAGAATTCTCCCGTTGACCTAGCTATTGCTTCTTGTGGAGGTAGAGTACTTATGGTGACTGGAGAACCCCTCCCATTGGCGTAGGTCAGGGGTTGGCAACCTACCCTGGTGAGCCGTGTGCCAGAGGTTGCCGACCCCCGGCGTAGGTAGTGTATTGACTGAAGTGCTACAGTGGTGCGGCTGTGCTGCTGTAGCAGTTTATGTGTAGACATACTGTGACACTATGCTCCATAGTTTTCATAGAGATATTGTTATGATATGAATATGGCATATCTAAGATGTATTTTATGCAAGATGGGTCTTATAAGATATCATTGTAAAGGCTATGATTTACTGAATATGTATGCATGTATCATTTTTGTATCAAAAGTTAGGAATATGGACTATGTATCAATTACAAAAGTGTTTGCACCCAGGGAAGGCCCACCAGAAAAAATGCAATCAGACTGGCTGGTTAGTCAATGGGCCATTAGGGAGAACAACAGGACTTTGAAGATGCTAATCTCCCACCTTCCTGAGAAGCTTCCTGGGATGCTGCTTTGACACTGCAGGGTCATGTGATCATGTCACCTGGTTCTGGATTCCATCTTGGACTACTAGTATTTTTTCACTAACAGGGGGTGGGGATCAAACTGGGAAACAAAGGATTCCTGCCATATGTAAATCCTATTGAAGACAGGGAACGGAGTTAATCAGTGTTGGTTCTTCACTCAATCCCCACCCAAGATGATTGCTGAAAACACCTAAGACTGATCGGGGGAATAAAGGACTAGGCCCAGGCTAGAAGGTGTCTGGCTTGTGAAAGGAATATGTCGAGTTCTAAACTGCAAGTGAGAGCAAGAAACTCTGCAACCTGCTTAAAACAACAAGTAGGGTGAGAAATTACTACTTGGAAACAGCTTTTTTAGTGTATTAAGTTTAGTTTGCGTGTTTGCTTTATTTGCTCAGTAATCTCCTTTGATCTGTTTGCTATCCCTTATAATCACTTAAAATCTATCCTTTGTAGTTAATAAACTTGTGTTTGTTTTCTTTAGACCAGTTTGTGCAATTCATAACTGTGGGGCAAAAAGCTGTGCATATCTTCCACCACATTGAGGGAGGGAAGAAATTTCATGAGCTTACGCTGTACAGTTTTCTGTGCTGCGCAAGACAATACAATTTTGGGTTTGCACCCCAGAGCAGGTATGCACTTGAGTGCTGGGCAATCCCCGAGCTGATTCTTCCTATGCAGAGCTGATTTCAGTGTCTGTGTCTTTCTGCAGCTGGGGCATGTCCGTACCTATGTGTGTGGTAGAGGAGGCTTGAAGGCCTGGCACAACAGGACAGGGTGAGGGAGCCCAGGCTGGTAGAACAGGCAGGCACAGTGGGACTCCAGTACATCAGGTGGCACCCTGGAGTGGGGGGTAACCCATCACACATACCCTTAGCCTTTCTGATTTTGTCCCTACATGTTTGTCCTATTTTGTACTTGTCCTCAGCAATATCTACATGTTTCCACTTTTTGTAGGATTCCTTTTTGATTTTTCAGGTCATTAAAGAGCTCCCAATAAAGCCATATTGGCCTCTTATTTCCTGTTCATCACAGGGTCATTTGTTGATGTGCATTAAATATTGACCTTTGAGAAACTCCCAGCTCTCCTAAATTTCTTTTTCCTTTAGAAAAATGGAACCCCACCTAACAGTTCTTTGAGTTTGTTAAAGTTTGCTTTTTTGAAATCCTTATTATACTGCTCTCAATCCTTCCTTTCCTTAGAAACACGAAGCCCATAATTTCCTGATCATTTTCACACTAAATTGCCTTCCATCACCAGATTCACAATCAATTTCTTGTCCGTTAGTCAGAATGAAGTCTAAAATGGCTGCCCCTCTTGTTACTTCCTCCACCTTCTGAAACAAGAAGCTGTTCTCAATACATTCCAAGAACTTTTTAGAGATTTTGTGTTTGCTGTATTACTTTTCCAACAGGTGACTGGGTATTTACAGTTACCCATTTACTACCAGGTCTTGTGCTTTGGATATTTCTGTTATTTGTTTGAGAAATGCCTTGTCCACCTCCTCCTCATGATTAGGTGGTCTGCAGTAGACTCCTACCATGACATCACCTCTGTTTTATTCCCCTTTTATCTTCAACCAGAGACTTTCAACTGATCTGCCTCCTTCAGGACCTCTGAACAAGTGTACACATGCTTAATATACAATGCAACACCTCCTCCATTTTTTCTCTTACTGTCCTTCCTGAACAAGCTATACCCCTCTACATCAATATTCCAGTCATGAGATTTATCCCATCAAGTCACTGTGATGCCAATTAGGTGTGCACTTAGCTTGTATACTAAGATTTCCAGTTCTTCCTGTTTATTCCCCAGCTCTCTCACTGACATAGTGCTGTCCACACCAGCGCTTAGGTCAGTGTAAGTTATTTCACTCAGGAGGGTGGCTTATTCAGACTCTGAGTGACAAATTATATTGAAGTAAGTGGTAGTGTAGACTGGCCTTAGTGGAAGAGGCCATGATGTGAGGGAAACTGGACCAGGCGGGTTACAAAGAAATTCAGGGAGAGAAAGGACTTGGGGGAAGAAGTGACTGGATCATTAAGCGAAGGCAGCCAGGACATTTGTATAATGTTACATTTTTATCAATCCTAAAACACATTCTTAATAATCAATTGGTATTAATTTCAAATACACCGCATGCTTTAAGAAGGCTAACTTATGTGTGTGGCAAAATTTATTTAGAAGACTTCATCTGGAGTGATACTCTTTATTCTCTCTGTGTACAGTATCTGTCTCATGTTATTCCGTGGCAATTTTACTTGTTTTTATCTTGCAATCTGATTACTTTATCACATACAGATTAATCCATCTTGTTTTTGCCTCCTGGTAATAGCTCTCCTATTCTCATCTTGTAGGAGAAATATACATTTAAATGTAAGAAAGATAAGACCAAAGACAACACCTACAAGGCCATTGTAGGGCTAAAACAAAGACAGGCAATCAGATAAGAGGAGCTCTCTTCCCACCCTCCCTAGCACATTGAAAGGAAACATATTTGCACTACTACATAGGATTATCCACATATGGAGTTGTTCCTGATTAACTCCATGTGTGGACATTCTGATTTCAGAATAAGTGTGTCTGATATGAAATTAATCAGAAACAGTTAAGCACATATAACTTCATATATAGAGAAGCCATGCCTACAGCATGGTGGCATTATTTATCAATCAGTCTAACCACAATTGCAAATCTGATGGAATCAGAGAACTCCAGTAATTCATTTGTTAACTTCCTGGGCAGCAGGGTGGGGAGAAGTCTCAGGAAGGTCTTGAGCTGCCAACTGAAGTAAAGAGAGTGTTTAAACAAATGATACATTTAAACAAATGATAATTTAAACCACAGAAAAAGCGAGATAAGGGAAAATACATTGCCTGGCTGAGAAGTTATTGGACATTTTGAAATAGGAAACAGATAGCAAAAGTCATCCCTTATAAACGAACACCAGTCTTGATAGTTAGATAGATAGATAGATAAAGTACTGGAGGAGTCCCGTTTCCACAGCAGTTATAATAAGATGTTGTAGTCTGTGATGTTGGTAGACACCTTGATTGAAACATTGCTTTTATACGCAGCCTTGGCTACCCACCCATTTGTTGCCACATATTTCTTGGTCCTGTAAAGTAGTATCTGAAGATATTTGAATATTTATAAAACAAACAAGAAATCTTTCCTTTGTCAGGGATTCCTCTTTTATAATATTTCTTGCAAATCCCATTCACACCAATACAAAAGCAGTGCTTCTTTAAAACCACTTCACATTTAAACCAATCCCGTTAAGCATGACTTCAACTATCAGTTATAGTTATTTGTTGAGGTTTCTGAGACTCATAGATTTGAAACATCCCATTCATTTGTTCAATGAGCTTCTGAAAACTGTCCCTAACCATTTAGCAGGAAGTCAGCACAGATTATGCAGCTGACTGCCTAAAATGTGGGCTATTTTAGAATTTAGTGTAACAAGTTGTAGTTACAATTGTTCTTGCCATCCAGTGGAACATAGTGCTTGCTAATCCAGGAAAGTCTTATCTCAATGAACTGCTGTGTTTCTGTCATTGTTGCAAAGAGAGAGTGCAAGGAGAATTTTGGATAGGATTACACTTGATAGCAAGACCTGTGCTGTTCTCTGTACAAATGTGCCTCATATCAAATAAACCAAGAGGGGCAAGCTTTTCAAATGCACATTATGTAAGCCTTGTTATCAATGGAACAGGTTACTTTAGATGGAAGGTACAGGCTGATTTGCAACTCATGATACAGTTCAACAGGAACCAGATATCCATTGATATGCACATTCACTGTATTGGAAAAATCTTATCTCCCTCCTACGTACTGTGGATGTTGCTTATGTAGACTCAGGAATCAGCTTTTTATATCCACCTGCAGGTACAATATAAGCAGCTGCAACGGACTTCAAGCTATGAAAGGCACTGTGGAGATCTCTTCCGGAGTGCATTGTTTCCCTGCCCTGCATGTTGGGTAATAAAAAAATTGATCTAAAGATCAGCACCGGCAACAGTGTTTGTATAAAAAAGGGGAGGGGGAAGAGGAAACGATATTTCACTGATCCCTGTGCTTTCTGTTTTTTACCTTTGACCTCCCACAATGAGACCTCTATTGGTTAATAACAGTACTCTCTTTGTGGAGAAACAGTAATGAAACAATTCCTTTCCCTTCTCTACTGCCCCCTACTGACACACCAGGATGCACATCCTTGGTGTATGTTAAAACCTGCAGCAGTGTACTTTTCACCAGCTCCTGTCAACCTCTGCTTTTGATTGTACAGCAGCCAAATAAAATCAACTGCCTTTCATGTCTGTGAAAAGTTAAGACACAAGTTGTTTTAAAAGATGAAATTGGAACAATTGGATTAAAAGGTAAAACTGCACATATCTCAATAGATTTGAGATTTTGTCATTCTTTGGGAGGCTTGTGCAGTCAAGTAGGTAATCCATGTTAGCATCTCATCTTCGGGACATTGACCCTGGTTTTATTCAAACGTTCTAAAAAAGGGATTAATTCCTTCTTAGTTTCAAAGCAGTTTATCTGTCTTAGAAAATAACTGCTTTAAGCAGAAGACTTTATACTTGTCTGGGTAAATTCTGTTCCAATTTTTATTTTGGCCACAAGTCAAAGATAACAGCTGTACACTTGTGGGTTCACTGAACTTTACGTGCTTGTTGGCTGCATCACTGACTAAAGGGAATAACCAATAATTAGAACATTTCAGGTCATCTTGAGAAAAACAGTTTTCTCGTGTTTGGAAAGGTCATGTGACCCCTCTTTCTGATTTTCCCAAATGTGGATCTGTCAACCAAAGAGCATGGAGCTGCATAAACAAATCACACAGCCATTATTGTTGTAGACCCAAGGAAAAATATGCCATCACCCAGAACTCATGAAGGGTATTGCACAAAGGGTTTCCACTATATTTAGCTTATTTAATTTTTAACTCTGTGTGTAGCCCCATAATAATAATGCTAACAAGCAATGCATTCATGTATTCTTTGCACATCGGCATCTCTCTTCATAATGGTGTGTGACTCAGACTTTGAAAGCTATAGGTTTTTTTCTTAGTTGAATCAATACAAGTTTACATAAATATATGTTTCTGTTTTCCTATTGTTCCTTCAACAGCATTTATATCTATTCCCAACAACAACAACAACAACAACAAAATGTAGCAGGATGGAAGCAAAAAAAGACAGACAGAAAATAGAGATGATTCAGATTAAAAGACTTTAGGTTTACTTAAAATTTTCTTTCTTCTGAAAGGAAAAAATCTATAACAGCTCGGAATTTTTATTAGAAAAAATAAAAATGATAGTCTTTGGAAATTTTAACTGTTCAAGTTATGTTTTTCTTGTTGCTAGCAATGTCGAGCCTCTCTAACATGGAATAGAATGAAAATTGGTTTTATGTAGCACCTTTCAACGCCAAGGTATCCAAAGCATTTTGTGAAAGTTATACACTAGTGGTACGGTGACACGTGTTGTAGGCAGACAGTGCATCCATTGTTTAATCAACAATAGCACACAGTCTATGGCTATTGGACAGAGTATGTTTGTAGGAGTGAGAGAGTGTTAGAATATGAATGTTGGTAAAGATGCTGAGGTTATCTTATCTTCTGATCTTTACAAAACATGCCTCGGGAGCTTTAACTTCTACACCATCAGGCCATGTCTACACTTACTGGTAGATCGGCACGGCGGTGATCGATACAGCAGGTGTCAATTCAGTGGGTTTGGTGAAGAACTGCTAAGTTGATGGCAGAACGCTGTCCCGTTGACTCCAGTACTCCAACTCCCCCGAGAAGAGTAAGATAAGTCAGTGGGAGAGTGTCTCCTGTCGACACAACGTGGTGTAGGCACTGCAGTAAGTTGACCTAAGCTATGTTGACTTCAGTTATGTTATTCACATAACTGGAGTAGTGTAACTTAGGTTGACTTACTGCAGTAGTATAGACAAGGCCTCACAGACAAGTAGTTGCTTTAATATCACTTGATATTACCAAATTATGGTACATCAGGGGGTATGTCTACATTACAATATAAGCCCAGGATTCAAACACAGGTTCAAACCTACTCATCCCCTTCCATCTACTCACAAATCACGCTAACCCAGGGTTTGGACCCAGATTCCCAGGACCCCACGGAGGTGGAGGGTCTGAGTCTGAGTCAAGGTGGGACCCATAGTTCAAGCCCTATTGCTTTGCAGTGTAGACACAACCCCACTGGACTCGTCTGCCAAAAGTATCTCACAATCCCACTGACCCAACTTCCTTTGTCCTCTGAACAGTCAAGTTTGGTGGATATTCAGGTTTTTCCACACAGCACCAAGAACAAAGGGTTAGAGCGGCCACATTTTGGGAGGGCGCTAGGAAGTCTGGGATATGAGTAGTTGGACTTTGGCCCACATAATGCAATGTAGACGCTGGTGCCTCAGAGTTTAATAATTCCTGACCTGGCGCTACACATGAGTGTAGATGCTCAAGCCCTAGTTTAGCAAACGCAACATCTGCTAACTCAAGTTCTACTAACCCAAGAGGACAGCACCCCTGCACTGCTGTTGGGAATAGGCATGGGTTCAAGTCCTGGTGTAGAATTTACAAAACACAGACAAAACACAGAATGTTAGTAGTAGTGGTACAAAAGATCCCTAACTTGTGCATTCTATAGTATGACCCGTTTGTGACCCTATAGTTGTAATACTATCTTTTTGAAGGGAGCAGACTATTGCTGTGTTGACAGATAGCAAATATACTGCATATAAGTACGCAGTCAGTCCACAGTTTCGAGATGCCATTAAGATGAATTGTTCAGGCTGCTGGGACTATGCATTCTGTTGTCATATTATTTCACAAATGTTATCTATGTTACCTTATGTTCATATAGATTATCCTGAAAACTGTGATGAAGAGAGTACACTTCTGGAATAAGGCCTATTTGCTTTAATCGTTCCCAAAAGATAGGGGCTAGCTATTACTTAAGAGGAGAAATAATCTTAACAACCACCCTCTGGGGATCCCATTCCCAGTCTGTCAAGCCTTTCTGCAGTTGGGATGGTTGACTTGCAGATCAGCAGTGGCATGCATTTGCAGAACCCTCTTCATCTTCTGATGTCCTTTGCAGAGATAAGTCTCCAACAGAGTAAACAAATAGCCTGATAATGTACTAGGAAGGTGGGTAATGTAACCCATATGCATGAATCACAATGTTTAATGGAATAAGAAAGGTAAGAAACAGTGGGAAGAACACATCATTTCTTGTTTTTGTTTTGGGGCCTCTGTGCCAACAGATTTTCCAGAGCCTAACAGCGATACTGATGGAGGAGCCAGAACATCCAGAATCTGGGGTTTGATGGTTACTAAAGGTGTCCAGTAGCTTTTTTGAAGCTATATAGGAAGCTTTCATTGAGGGCAAACTGGTCGGTGGGACATAGTCTTCAGATAATGACCATGGGTAAGTCAACTGGAGCTTTTCAGAAGGAGGCTATAGAATAGAGGAAATTGGAGATAGGGAATTCAGCAGCTGAACCATGCAGGGAGAAGAGGTATCCATTGTGAGGTCTTTTCTCATAGACTGTGCCAATCCATTTGGATCCAGATGGGGAACTCCCTATCCTATTGTGAGCCAGAGAAGGACACTGGAAGTTACTGCTGGTTGTGAGAGTTTAAGACTGTTGCTGAAGAAAGACAAAGGAGTTTGGAGGAGTCTGTAGAACTGCCACCTGACTCTAGCTGTAGGAAATCGAAGGATGTATATATTTTGAATTGCGCATATTGCAAAGAGACTTAACCCACTAGAAAGTTGGAGGGAGGGGGTTTGTGTGTGTGTGTATAAGGTACACATTTCCTCACCATTTTGTAACAGCAAGAAGTGTGAAAGTTTGGGTGAGAAACACCAAAGGGCTATCACATAATAGTCGTTTATGAGAAATATTCACAACCAATTCACATATTGCTTATAGATTATTTAAATTTATCAAATGTTATTTTTAACTACATTGTTTGTTACTCTCTCTCTCTCTCTCAATAGTAACTTTGTACAATGTTAAATCTTTGTCCTGAAAGGACCGAGTTCTGGCCTATGCTTCAGCAGAAGATTAGATTGAAATAATCACATAATATTATTTTAGCCCTGTTACCCATTACACAATTCCCCCTAATGTCTGATTCTCTCTGGTAGAAACTTTCCTCTGCTCCCTTGGCTTCTTTTCCAAACAATTGAAAGCTACTAATAATTCATTTAAAGGGGTGGGGGTGGAGGGAGTGAATTTGGATAGGAATGGGCAGAAAAACCATTAAATATACCTAAGGCAGCTAATTCCATTTAGTAGCATTACTTTGCTCAGTCCAGCTTATAAATAGTAGTTTCCATGAGCTCGCTTGTCTACAGACCCCTGATAAGAGGATGGGAAAATTAGTTTTGTGGAAGTCTGTCAGTCTTAGGATAATATTTATGACTAAATCTGACTTTTTTGAAAGCCCACTTGAATGGCAAGGAAGGAGGACAGTTGTTTGCTAACCTTTGCACATAGCAGAATGAGGAAAGCATGAGAGTTATGGAAATTAATTTTATATCCTGAGACATGACTAAAAAGCTGAATCTATGTAATTAAATTTGATATTGAGGTTACAGGAGAAGAGACATTACAGGATGTCATCAGCATATAATGCTAATTTGTTATCAGATCCTGGAGTCTCTACTTCCTTAATATCAGGGCTATTCCTTGTTACTCAGCTAGAAGCCCTATTGGTAAAACAAATGAGAGAGGGCATTGCTATACTGGAGATTCTGTTAAACCATTATTTACCGGTACTGTAGCCAGAGACTGACAATAAAGAGCCTTAAAATACCAAAGTGGAGGCAAGAATGAAATTGCACTTTCCAAAGCAGCAAATGAGAACTACCCTTGATTCAATTTGGGTCTCAGTGCCCTAAGCTAGTAATACTTCATCCGTGGTTCAAGCCACATGCAGATTTTCATGGTCCTACATACATCTCTTGTGGAATCCATGCACTTGACTGGAGCAGCACTCCCTCCAGCAGAATGTAGAAAGTCCACGCCTAGCATACCAGAAAGCACTGATCTAACAGAACTATGGTGTGGGAACTAGAGAGCTCCCCTACCTGCTGGAAGTGGAAAAATAATGAGTAAATGAGATTCCAATCTCTCAGTGTAACCCCATCCTCATTTAGAAAAAGAGCAACATTCTTCCCCAGTGCACCTTCTCTTTCATGTAAATGGTGGCTTTCACTCAGAGATGTCTTTTCTTTTTTATGCATCAGTTATATTATCTGGAGAAAGTTTGTGGACTCTCAATATTTTGGGGTAAGTAATGGGATTAATTTCATTTATGAACATTTATGGTAGTCATGTAACCTTAATATCTCTGACATCAATGATAAAATCCCAACCCCATTGAAGTCAATGGCAATTTTGGATTCACCCAATGAGAATTCAGACCTTTCAGTAATTTACAGAAGGTTCTCAGCCCTTCACAGAACAGGGTCATATATTGCTTGAACAAAATACACTTTATCAATAAAATGAAATAAATGAGGGTTCAGTCTGTAACCAAGGCTAAGCCTACACTGCAATCAGAGGTGGGCCTGCAGCACATGGAGACATACCCGAGCTAGTTTTGGTCTAGCTAGCTCCCATGACAGGAGCACTGAAGCCATGGCAGCACAGACTAGCACATGGCAGCACAGACAGTGGCGGCCAGCACATCCCTCGGCCCGGCCGCTTCCCGCAGCCCCCATTGGCCTGGAACGGCGAACTGCAGCCAGTGGGAGCTGCGATCAGCCGAACCTGTGGACGCTGCAGGTAAACAAACCGTCCCGGCCGGCCAGCGGATTTCCCTGACGGGCCACGTGCCAAAGGTTGCCAATTCCTGGTCTAAACCTTTCTCCTCAGTTCTTGTTTTCATAATTCCTGAATGTATGCAGAAACAGAGAGAGTAAGTGCCAGAAAGCGATCACCGTTCTGAAAATAGGTTTTTAAAAGATAAGCTAGTAAAGAATAGTAAAAACAAGATTCACTATTGTTTATTGAACAGTGAAACACTTCATACATTAATCATCCAGCAAAAATTATGTGTAATCAAAGGCACTGTTCAAGTTCAAATACAACGTCTGTTCCCCAATTAATTAATTGTGGGTCTCTGTAGTTAGAATTTTAAAATATATTTTCTATTTTTCCCAAATGTTGGCCTAACATATGTTTTGTAATTCAAATAGAAAAATGTTGTAGTCAATGAGCCTCCTCTCTTGTGATCCTAATAATGAGGTCTCATTAGATTGCAGAATAGTTTCCCAAGGGAAGTGGTAGAAGCTTATGTTGGGTTACTTAATACTTGAGACTAATCTGCTAATAGTAAAATCAAGACTATGACTCCCCAAGTTTTCCTCGTGGCTCCTAAATGCATTTCTGCATCTCCTTATGTAGCTGTAATTCAAATTACTCCATCTGCCAACAAAAACATAAGTGGACTCTGAATTTAAAAATCATACTTGTCTGAATTGTTTCCTGTTGTTATGAGTTACAGATGATAATATAACTGAAACATAAG
Organism: Terrapene triunguis; assembly: GCF_002925995.2. Lineage (NCBI taxonomy): Eukaryota > Metazoa > Chordata > Testudines > Emydidae > Terrapene > Terrapene triunguis. Next base: position 9,085,732 of record NW_020664368.1, on the reverse strand, counting down.
AGGGAAAATGTCTGTTTTTTCCCTTTTATTTTATGTATACAGCAACACTTTTTGGGTACAGTCAGGCTCAATGATTCTGCTATACAGATAGTCAATTTCTACTTTTATCTCTGTAGGTCTCTCTTATAGCAACAAGAGAGAGGACCTTTCCCCACCAGCCCCAGGTAGCAGTGGTAAAGACTGCCAGAGCACTTAACATGGACCTTTCTAGTTAGGTTTATATTCTGAGGAGTATGGAAGATTAGTGGACTACACACTTTGAACCAAAAATATTTTTCCAACTTCTAGCTTCCAGCATAAAACAGAGTCTTCCCCTTGCCTCCACTCCACTCCTCCTCAACAATCTCCTCTCCTTTTTTCATGATCTTTAGGAGAAGGTCCTTGGGCCTCTCTCTGCCCTCTAACTGCAAGTCTTGACTTGAGATGGGATGCTGGGTTACCTTCCATAATAACAATCTCCTTCCATAAGAGGTCCAGTATTATGTTTTTAATGTTTTTTCTCTTGCCCTGATGCTTTTTTGAGTCACTATTGGATCCCCTAACCCTTCTTTACAACTGGGGCATTGAGGAACAGATTGTTTTTCATGGGTTTTAACAGGAATGGATAGCTAGTACCAGTTATAGTGACAACGCCAGGGACAAACATGAGGCAACTACAAGATTTAACACCTCTGTATTTAATCACTTGCTCTCATATAATCCCTCTGCCTACCTGATTTGAAACAATTCATTTGCATGGTAAATAGCATGCTTAGATGAAGGTAAAAATTAAAAAGAAAATATAAATTGCATGCTTCTTCTGTGTGAGTTTTGGATTCAGATTTATTAACATACTAAACAATGGAGATAAATTTTACTCTGAACAGCGACTAATGGTTCATCAGATTAGAATATCTTTGTCTTAACCTTGGTTGAACTTGGCATTGTGGAACATTTGAATTAAAGAAGCTTGCCACAGATTTTGTCTCTCTCCAGCAGAGCTCCACTGCATCTCCCCTTATGTTAGCACTCCAGGGCAGTTTAACAGGGGTAAAAATAAACCCTTCTGAGACTCTTTATTTAGAATGTTTTGGAACCCAGCTGTACAAGTAAAACTTCAAAATCACTCGTTCCCCCTTTCAGAGGGCCTCCTTGGGGCTATTTGGAAAACATTGGGTTTGTATGCCACAGTCAAGAGTGCCACTCAGGAATCAGAACACCACTGCATCTATAGCACAGCAGCAGCACATTGTACTATTCCCAAAAGACTGGGGAAAATGTTTTGTGACACACTGCAGCTGATGGAATGCCAGTGAATAAAAATGATTATAGGCAGTTGATTTAAAAAAAAGTCTCCTATTGATTCAGCATGTAAAATCTAAACATGACATTTGCAGATGACACTGCTACATTTCCCTTTTTGCCAGCACTGAGTATCTCCCCACTCTCATCTTTTGGTTCTGGGTATGGTCATCAGTGAAAGATTTGCCTTACTAAGGAAGAGACAAGAATCATGCTATTAGAGTTTATGGCCTCCACTTGTTTAAAATGCATTATTTAACACTAAAACTCTAGTGGAAATGCAGTACAATATTAAAAAATATTGTAGTTGGGGAAAAAAATCTATGTTTGGCATTTTTGTGGAGCAACAGGTACAGACACCTGTACAGGATATGAAAGGAGATGCACTTCTCACTAGATAAGGGAGAACAGAATTAAATCCCTCTGAAAGGGGTATTACACAGCCAAAGAAACCAGTATAGCACTGGATGTAATAACATGATTCTTCATAGAGTTTATTAAGAAAGCTGCCATTAACATAACACTTTTTCTACTGCTCAGGTGAAAATTACATTTGCTAATGAGTTTTGACAGTCTTTAATAAGATACATGGATAGGGTCAAGGTTTTTGGAGTGAAACCCCACCATCAGTATGATAGTTGTAAATACAAGCCTTTTCACAGCTCATTAGCAAAACTAATGCTTGCTAATATACAATAGGATCATTGTATTAGTGACATTCCAATGAATTGTTTCAGCACCTTTCATATTGTATTACTGAAATCTGTATAATTTGAGCAAATTTTCATTTGAAGTTCTTTACTGTGACCTTCCTAGTCAAGTTCCTATTTTTCAAACAAGATAGTTGCTTTTCTTTGTATGACGAGACCATAGGTTGCATAAACGATACTTCCACTCATCTCAGACCAACTATGTATTTTGTAGCATCTTCTGAGAAATATGTATGTTCAAAGTTTCTGCACTTGCATTACCCAGTGGCCACTCAACAAATATAGCTTTTTTATATGTATTAAGTATTTGCTGGTTAGAAGAAAAAAAATGTGACATACTCTATATGTCAGAACTATGATATCATTAAAGGTCTGTATTTCACAATTATGCCTTTTTTGTTGTTGTGCTGGCCAGTGTTCTCTTCAGTTATGTTTCTAATATAGTTGATAAATAAGAAGCAATGAGAAGTGCTTTATGTGAACAACAATGTGTACAATGTGAGCTTGGAGAATACAGCCCTGAAAAAGTGCAGTGGTTGATTGAAGGAAGTGAAAGAAAATGAGATAGCAAAGGAAAGTTGATTATAGTTTATCTGCCCTCCACTTCCTCCCCAGTATCTATCTATCTATCTATCTAATATAAAGAAAGGTGCATTTGGCATAGTCTTCAGTAGGCCTCTGTACCTACTGGTTTAAGATGGGTGTATTTGAACTTATTTCAAATGCCTGGAAAGTTAATTTAAGAGAAAAGGATACTTGCATATGGTAGCCAAAGCAAAACAAACAAACAAACACACACAAAAATACATCTTTGTAGCTGAAAGGGGATTATTTATTGATAAATCTATAGGATCTTTAAACAAATTGTTCCAAATTATGGGAATTATACGTTGGGTTTACCTTGTGTCTTATAGTTTTCTGCTTCCTCTAATTTAACAAATCTTCCTCTATGACTTGAATAGTTTGATTAAATAAATCACCAAACATTCCTGTGTCATCTCAAGGAGCCACAGGAATGAATGATAATATCCCCAAATGGCTCAGGTCTTTCTCCATTGATGCAACCCATTGAGATATTATGGGTACTTGTTCCTCCCCCAGAGCTTCCAGCTATAGAGTTCCACAAAGCTCAGTGCACTCACCCATACTATTCAATATCTGAATTACACATAAAAAGTATGTGAAAAGAATGTTTTCAAGGTTTCAAAGTCAAGTAAATTCCAGAATTAAGGTTATCTGTGCAACCTTAACTCAGCCTCCCTATACATCTGCATTATAATTAAGGCTGTTAGTCTTTTCATGGAGCTGGGGTGGCTCCAGGGCGAGCCACACCGGCCGCTGCTCGGGCAGCACCAGGCAGCTGGTCCCAGGCGCTGCCTTAGAGCAGCAGCGGCACCCCAGGTTGTGTCCCCCCCTCCCGCAACAGCGGCAGTGGGGCCCCAGGCTGCCCCGCTCAGCGCAGCAGCGGTAGCATGGCCCTGGGCCACCCCTGCCCTCCAGCAGCAGCAGTGCAGGGCCTGGGCTGCCAGCCCCCCCGCGAACAGCAGCAGCAGCCGGGCCCCGGGCTGCCCCCCACCTGGAGCGGTGGGGGCGTGAGTACTCCGGGCCACCTCCTCCCCAGCAGCAGCGGCAGGGGGGCCCCAGGCCACACCCCTTCCATGGCGGTCGGGTCCGGCGTGCCCCCGCCAGATGAGCAGCAGGCCTGGAAGCGCCCCCTCCCCCCCCACACCTAAGATTTAGTTAGGGGTATTTTTAGTAAAAGTCACGGACAGGTCACCAGCCCATGACTTTTTGATTATTGCTCGTGACCTGTCCATGACTTTTACTAAAAATACCCATGACTAAATCATTGCCTTAATTATAATACAGTCTTTAATTACATGATCACATTATATTTCTTCCACAGGACCCATGCATCATTCAGTACACAGAATGGTCAGTACTCAGTTAATCAGCAGCTATTAAATATTTTGTTTTATCCCCATTGTTCAGTGTGTGGCCAGAGGCCTTATTTACTGCATACTATTCCAACCCTGTCCTGAAGACTGAATTATGAATTTCCTCATGGGCTTTTCCATGGCATTAATCACAATGGTACATGAGTGCTTCACAAACAAATTCTCCCACCTAACTAGTCCCAAGCTCTACTTCATAGGCATCTCAACATAGTCCTAGTGACTAGGTTAAAAGATGTTTATTATAGGCAGTTGTCTTTAATTTTGAGAAGAGCTGCTACCTTTGCTAAGAAAACTCATTATAAGTTAATGCTGCAATAGTACCTCACTTCCTCTTGCCTTTACAGATAATTCCTCAGTAGTTGAAATTTTGTTCTTCTTGTCAGTCTATGAATACTTTTGTGTGTAGAGGTATCTGAGTTCTTACAAAGTTTACTAAGGAAGGAACAGCAAGATTTATGTTACATACCTCTAAGGCTATAGTATTTGGAGGGAAACCAGTACAAAACTTCAAAGCATCAGAAATTATTTTTGATGGTGAGAGGGAGTGAGATACCTTTGGAATAAATGAGATAGTCAATCTTTGCTAATTTTTAAGGTATTTTTAAAGTCACTAAAGAAAAGGAGGATAAAAAAAAAATTAGCATGTCAGATCCTTTATTATTTTTTAAATTGTGAGGGAAGCACTACACACAAGTATTATAAAGAACCCCACTGGTTCATTACTGGGTATCTTCCCTCTGTCCCAGCTGAGCTGGAGGGAAAGAATCTAACCAGTAGAGAGAACTATATTATCATATTCAACAGCCAGCTAATCGAGGGTTCCATAATCCCCAGATTACAGGAAAAGTAAGTAATAGCCTACAGTCAGAGAGGATCATGCAGAGGAGTGTGCTAGCTAGAGGCTGTAGGTGAAACAGGAGCAGCCAGCCAAGGGGAGTAGCCTGGGAGCTGACTGCTGAGGAAAGACTGGGTAGCAGGCAGCCCTCAAAAGCTGGGATTAGAAGGCTGAGAGCCAAACAGAAACACATCCTGTTTCTGGCAGGGAGCCAGCAGTAGCTGCAATTGGGGGGTACAGGTCACTGGTCTTCAGGCAAGAAGATGATATGGAGGAATCCCTCTGAGCCTCTTTATCTTTTATACCCCTGTATTGTCCTGCCTTCGGAACAGAGTAAGAATTGTTGTTTTGATCTTTATTGTGACAGCTGAAGTCCTAGGACGTGGGTTATTTGTACCCTTTAGTTTGCTAGCCCTAATAAAATAATCCTGTTGCATATTTGACATGTTTGTGAGAGTTAACAGGGACCCACTGAGGGCTGGAGGCTGTAGAGAGTGCTGCTGGGATCAGCTACAGCACTTCTTCCAAGCCTGTGGTGTGCAGATCACACTACACCACACTTAGAGGGAGTTGCATACCATGATGCTCAACAGCAATATCCTCGACCTGCCAATTTGAATTTACCATGGTCAAACCCCAGATTCATTGTCTAAGAAGTAGAACACTTTACTTTAAACCACAAAACTTTCCCAAATTCTCTAGTTGCTTGATAACATGAAGCATAGAGACTGCAGGCTCAGTCACCATTCACATGTAATTCTAGTTTCTGATTATAATCCACTGCTGATATTCTAGGAACTGCTGCTTATGCATGATCCTCTGCAAGGATGGCTCCACAAATAGAGCAAAGTCAAGAGTCGAGAACTGAGATACTCTTCAAATTCAACCCAGTCAAAGCCCTTTCCAGTATCCAAAGATACCAAGCAGAATAGCAGGACCAAAATCAACCAGTCCAAAAGTTCAACCAACCCAATGGATCACGTCCAAAACTCTTTTACTATCTGTTAACTGGCATCTATGAACTAGGGTGACCAGACATCCCGATTTTATCGGGACTGTCCCAATATTTCCTTGTTTGTCCCGCGTCCCGACCGATGTGCGGTCGGGACACTGGACAAACAAGGAAATGCTCCGGAGCCCGGAAGTGCTCGCGCCCGCCCCGACTCCGTCCCCTCCTCCCCCCATTGGCTCCCTCCCCGAATCCCCGTCTCTTCCTCAGGCTCACCATTCCTCCTCCCTCCACAAGCGCTGGAGGGAGGCCCTGGAGACGCAGGGGAAGCGCGGGGCCGGGGTGAGTGAGAGTCCGGCCTGGCCCCGAGCAGGCAGGACTCAGTCGGGCGGTAGGGAGAGTAGGGGGGGCGGCCCGCAGGGCCAGGCGGCGGCTGTTCTCCCCCCCGGGCAGTGGGACTCGGGAGCAGCCGCTGCTGCAGCTCCCACTGCCACGGGGGGAGGAAGCGGCCGATGGCCAAGCTCGGCGGCTGCGGCTCTGGCGCCCGTGCCTGAACCCCCCGAGCCCGGGCCTGCTGTGGGGACCCAGCAGCGCGCACGCTGCGCCCAGCCCCTGGCCAGTCGCGTCTGGGCTGCTGCCCAGCTGGTGCTATCCCGCAGCGGCCCCGGGGTGGAGGCATCGGCAGCCCAGGCCCGTTCGTTCCCCTGTGGGACCCGAGTGGGACAGGGGGGCTGGGGCCTGCTGCCCCCACTCTGGGGCCGCCGCGGGATAGCACCAGCTGGGCAGCAGCCCAGACGCAACTGGCCAGGGGCTGGGCGCAGCGTGCGCGCTGCTGGGTCCCCACAGCAGGCCCGGGCTCGGGGGGTTCGGGCCCAGGCGCCAGAGCCGCAGCCGCCGAGCTTGGCCATCGGCCGCTTCCTCCCCCCGTGGCAGTGGGAGCTGCAGCAGCGGCTGCTCCCGAGTCCCGCTGCCCGGGGGGGAGAACAGCCGCCGCCTGGCCCTGCGGGCCGCCCTCCCTACTCTCCCTACCGCCCGACTGAGTCCTGCCTGCTCGGGGCCAGGCCGGACTCTCACTCACCCTGGCCCCGCGCTTCCCCTGCGTCTCCCGGGCCTCCCTCCAGCGCTTGTGGAGGAAGGGTGTTTTTTTTTT
>NW_020664368.1:9037582-9078749 GCF_002925995.2 Terrapene triunguis | reverse complement strand
AATATCTTAGTGGGCAAATAGAACAGTGAAATGGGTCTAGAACAGGCACAGTCTACATTGTATTTATTAAGTTTAGAATAAATAAAATTTGCTTCCTTCACAATACAGTGGTGAGAACTGTTTTTAGTATTCTAAAAGCTACTTAGACTAGCCAGCATATTTGGAAGCACCAAGAAAACTTAGAAAATAAAAAATCACAAAAGAAGCAGTTGGGCCCTCAGGCCTTTCCTGCTAGCATACTTTTTAAATCTCCTTTGACTTGCCTCAGGCTCAAAGGGACAGTCTAACCTGGCCTTTTATTCTGCTGAGTAACCAGACATATTAGCCTTCACAATATGACCTTTTATCTCCAGAGACCTGATTCTTGTTCGTATAAAGGTGCTAATAGACGTCTTGAAAGACTTCACAAATTTCTTTTGTTTTATATTTCATAGCTCCAATACAGTCCTTAATTACTAAAATAGATCTTTTTCTTCTTCCCTTGTCTGATCATATAAGCCAGCAGTGTGTGAGCTTTATTGTCCCTCTTTCAGGGAAATGTTGGCAGTGGAAGGCTGACTGGTTCTGCCTGCCTCTCCCTCTTCCCCTGGAGATTAGTATTTAACTGACCTCAAAAGGCTGGTATATTTAAGATTTTTTAGAGCCTCTTTTTAAATGGGATTTTTTTTAACTTTAAACTTTTGTGTGAAGACTATTCCTTTCAGCCTCTCTCTTCCTCCCTCCACCCCCACAACTTCACCCCAAAGCTTTTTTAATAAGTGTATCCCTTATTGCAGTTTTATAAGCTTTCCAGGCAACATTATTAGAAGTTTCACAATTTTCATTGTTTTCCGACTTTTTGTTTTATTTCTTAAAGATAGGTGGTCAATAATGATGAGGAAAGGTCACTGATACAGAGTGATCTGGATTGACTGATAAGCTTGGATGCAAGCAAACGCTATGGCCTGGATACGCAAAGAGACCTAGACATTACAACAATAAAGATGAAAGAGGGGAGATTGAGGGAAACCCTCATCAAAATTTCCAATAATCCAGTGGTTATAGCACTCTCCTCAGAGTTGGAAGACCCCTGTTCAAATTCCTTCTCCCGCTCATGTCAAAGAGAGAATTGAGCCTGTGACTTCCACATTCCAGGTGAGCGCACTAACCACTAGCTAAAAGTTATGTGGGCAACCCTCCGCCTAGATTTTGAATGGGACCCAATCTAGTAGGCCTGCTCAGATCAGGCCATGAAGGTAAGATAGGCAGATGAATCTCTCTCTTTCTCTGCTTCAATAAGGGAGAAGCTTATCAATAGATCATTGGGATGAAGTTGGGAGGGATGGGGAAGAGAAAGAAGCTAACAGGAATAGATTTTTCCAGTTTACATCAGAATCACAAGTATCGTTCTCTCTCTGGCATAATTTATACAACCAATATTAATACAAGAAAACAAGCATTTTAATCTTACAAAGATATCTTCAGATTACTGGCCCTTGACCGGTGGCCTTTTGTTACTAAGCTGTTGTCTAATCAGACACACTGTATTAGGACAGCTGCAAATTTAAAGACATAGGTCAGTATATTGATAGAGGTTTGGGAGCTCAAACTCTTGCAGGAAAAGCAGTTTCTTCGTACAGTTAAAAACAATCAAATCACTTGAACTCTTAACATAAAATATAATTAGAAAGGTAAAGAATATTTCATAAATGTCTTCAACACTATCTAGATTTACCCTGAGTTACCTTGTATAGCCCAAGAATGAATATAGTAACGGTAAATGATCACAATGCACTTTCTTAAGACTTGATCTAAAACTATTACCAAGCTTCAATTTTAAACAAAACGCCATTCTTCACATTGTTTTCATATTTGCTTCATAAAATTACTGCCTTTCAGGTTATTAAACTTAACCAGAATGTTTCCCTCTTTGAAATCATGTGTTTCAAGACTAGCAATCAGTTTTACTAAGTCATAGTTTGTGATTATTACTTCTGCAATTGATATTTATGTTTTAATTATGCTTTCCTCTACAAATCATCACAACAATGTAATTTTAACTAAAAAGGGTTATGGTACCTGTAAATTCAGACAACACACAGCTCACACTGGAAATGTTTGAATGCTCAAACCCCTGCAGCAATGCACTTCCTGCAGCTGACCTGGGTGCAAAGTAGGAGGTTTAAAGAGACTGGGGTGGAAATGTAGAGCCTTAATGTTTTACTTAGTAGCTTTGTATGGCCAAAAAACCCACCAGTTTGGAAGATTCAACAATTTCCAGTGGAATTCTCCCTTTTAAAGATGGGGCATATTTCTGGACCTGGTAAAAATGCTCCCCACCCACATCAAGGGGTGGGGGAAAATTGATGGGGCCAGCGGAGAAAGGGGGGCTGTCCCTGTAGCAAGGGAGTGAGGCACTTGCCAAAGGACAATAGGTAGCTGCTCCCATGGGAGTCTCTGGCACCCATTGGCCAGCTGGGGGAGATGGGTGCTGATTGGCCAGTGTTCCCCAGTTCCCAGGATTTAGCCCAGCATAGGGGCCACAGATAGCTTTTTTTGGCTTAGTTCCAGCAGAGAAGGGATTACTCACTAGCTTCCAGCAGCAGCAGTCCTCAAGATTCAGGGGAATGATGGTAAGTTTTGTAGGACCCCTTTCCCGGGGCAGAGGGTCTGCTCCAGAGGAGGGGCATCTCTGTTGCACTGTGGGGGTTGTACCTTTGCCCCCTGCCATGGGGGCTCTGCCTGTTACTGGAACAGGAGCCCCCTTAGGGAGGGATTCCATGCTGACTCCCCAGCCCCACTCAAGTGGGGGAGGCAGGAGCTGTATGGGGAAACCGTTGGGGCCATCAGGACCTGAAGTGGTGTAGCCCTGGTCAGGCCTCCAACTAAGCACCCTGGTGGGCCGGGCCGGTTTCCTTACCTGCCGCATCCGCAGGTTCGGCCGATTGCGGCTCCCACTGGTTGCGGTTCGCCGTCCCAGGCCAACGGGGGCTGCGGGAAGCGGCACGGGCCAAATGATGTGCTGGCCACTGCTTCCTGCCGCCCCCATTGGCCTGGAGCGGCGAACCACTGCCAGTGGGAGCTGCAATCGGCCGAACCTGCTGATGCGGCAGGTAAACAAACTGGCCCGGCCTGTCAGGCTGCTTACCCTAGCGGGCCGCGGGCCAAAGGTTGCCGATACCTGCTCTAACTGGTCAGAACCCACTCATACTGGTCACAATTTGTTTTAAAGGTTGCCGATCCCTGAGTTAGAGGCTTAACTGCCTGACCTCTCTGTCACCTTGCTACACATGCTCAATAGTTACCAATTTTGCACATGTTCACTTTTCTCCTTTGCCTCAGAACTGTGATTCTGTTGAGTCACACCCACTTTGCTCTTTGCCAGGGTCCTTTTTAAAAAAAGAAACCCTAAGAGCTTACTGAGCATGCTCAGGGTTCGCAGCCTCCATCTCAGAGTGGAGTGATGTTTGCTTATTCAGAATGGAGATCAGAAATACAAAGTAGACACCTGAGAATTTTCTCTAGTAATGTGAGAGATGTATTTCCTTCTTCACGTATAAGGACTGTGATACAGGAGGGCCAGGGAGAGTGTTTGAGGGGAAATATATAAGCCCTAGGCTAATTAAGGTGTGGTTCCCTGTAGACTAGGGAGGGTTGCTACAGGTTAATTGAAGCACATGTAGTCAATTAAGGAGGCCCTGTCAGGAACCTAATAAAACCCCCTGCTTCAGGCAGTCAGTGGAGGGAGGAGAGAGAGATTGGAGCGGAGCTTGGAGGTGTGCTGTGAGATTTGAAAGACCAGAGAACTGAAATAAGGGAGATCCTGTCCCAGTATCTAAGGACTGAAGGTACCCCAACAAGGGGGAAGAGGGTAAGAACCTGCAGGGGTTGAGAGCGGCTGGGGCTCACCGTGAGGCGCAAACCCAGACCCCTCCCCTGCTTCCCTCCTCTACCACCTTCCTGGGCCACTAGTGGAGACCTCAGTGCCCCAAGAGCAGGGCCAAGGGGTAGTGTCTTAGCCCCCCTGCCAAGAAAAGTGCAGGACCCACCATACTAACATTGGCCATCTTGCCATGGGGGTGTAGCATGGTTAAGGTGTGAGAGAGAATTTAGACAGAGGGTGGCCAGCTAGTGGGCCTGTCCTACTGGAGTAAGTTAGATCTGGGAAACCCATCATGTGGGTATTTCATAGTGCAGAAACTCTTAGAAGGGTGGGTGCGGAAGGGATGACAGGTTTCCCATAACACTGGAAATCCTGACAGGATTAGTACAGGCTCTGCTATAGGTGGCATTTGTTGTTGCCCTCTTTGGCACTTTTAGAGTGAGTGAGCTGCGGCCTATGGCAGCTGCGGCCAGGTCCCAGCATACATTAAATATAACAGACGTACAACTATCTGCAGGAGCAGTGTCCCTGCATTTAAGGGACAAAGCACAGAGAGAAGAGGTGGCTTATGTGATGTTGAAGGAATGTGAAGATGGGTGCTTCTGCCAATAGGTGTAGTTTAACTACTATATTTAGGGGTGCAAAACGCATGCGCGCACATGCACGCACACACTGAAACCAATTCCCTTGGCTCGCTGGTTCTCTCCCCCTGCCTGGAGTGTTACCTGGGCTGCTGGTGCTGGGGAAGTGGGGAAGATGGGCTCACTTAACGGGGAGCCCCAGCTGCCACTCCGGCATCAGCTGCTACAGTGTAGGCTGCTTCTGCAGTCCAAAGCCTAAACCAAAATACCTATGAAGTTCAGATCTAGATCTGAACTTTGCAGCACAGACCCAGCTCTAGAATTAACTAGTGTGTTTACTTCTCAAGACTTCCTCTCTGCGTATAGCATTTTAGCAAAAATAGAAGTAGCTCTGATCTATTGTTTCACTTATCAGAGGGATATGTTCTCCAAATTTTGGACCAATAAGATAGTCCTCTATACATTTTTGTTTTATCCTCAATGTGTTCAATTTTGTAACACAAAGCAATTCAATTGAAAATATGTTTCGTGTTTTACTGTGTAGGTTCATTTGTTTCTCTGTGTGTGGTGTGTTTATTTATTTTTAAAAAAGTACATTTTATTTTTTGGAAGACTTCAGATTTTTTGAAATGTTCTTCCACTGTCACCAAAGCCACATATGATCTTCTCTTGTTCACCTGCACATCTACCAATGTGATATGCCATCATGTGCCAGCAGTGCCCCTCTGCCATGTACATTGGCCAAACCGGACAGTCTCTACGCAAAAGAATTAATGGACACAAATCTGACATCAGGAATCATAACACTCAAAAACCAGTAGGAGAACACTTTAACCTGTCTGGTCACTCAATGACAGACCTGCGGGTGGCAATTTTGCAACAGAAAAGCTTCAAAAACAGACTCCAACAAGAAACTGCTGAGCTGGAATTGATATGCAAACTAGATACAATCAATTTAGGCTTGAATAGGGACTGGGAATGGCTCAGCCATTCCCAACATTGAATCTATCTCCCCTTGTAAGTATTCTCACACTTCTTATCAAACTGTCTGTACTGGGCTATCTTGATTATCACTTCAAAAGTTTTTTTTCCTCTTACTTAATTGGCCTCTCAGAGTTGGTAAGACAACTCCCACCTTTTCATGCTCTCTGTATGTGTGTATATATATCTCCTCAATATATGTTCCACTCTATGCATCCAAAGAAGTGGGCTGTAGCCCACGAAAGCTTATGCTCAAATAAATTTGCTAGTCTCTAAGGTGCCACAAGTACTCCTGTTCTTTTTGTGGATACAGACTAACACGGCTGCTACTCTGAAACCTCTCCTCTTCTGTCACTCTCTCTTTGACAATTTCTTTAGGTCACACACAGACAATTCCAGCTGAGATTGGTATCCAAATCTAATTCACATCATTCTCTATAGCTCAACTGTAACATTTACTAAAAAGATGACCTTGAAACCTGTTTGACCTACAAAACAGTACTCAGCAAAACTGTCCCGGATCCTTTCCTTTAGTTTTTACTGTCTGATTCTTTGGCACAGATAATTACACAAAGTATGGATAAATGAGGAGTTTTCATTAGCATACAGCAGTCTGTGTAAATTATACATAGACATTTACCACTTTCGATGGCCAGATCCTCACTCTTGGGTAATTTAAATTCTTTCCTATAGCAATAATTTTGATTTTATACAGCATGTGTAAATCTAAAATAACCCTTTCCCTCTCAAACATTTACTGCATACAAGCTATTGAATATCCTGCACTTTCATGAATTTCTTTAACAGAAGAATTTGAAAACAAAACTAGAGCAATTAAATCAAATTAGTTTTAATTTCTGTATTAAAAATCAGAAATGTCCAGAGGCATGGTTCTCACTGTATCTTGCAGACATATAAATCAGGGGCATTGTAAAAAACCAACATCAGAACAGTGAGTTACAAAAAATCAAATCCATCCAGTGATATTTCTACATAAAATAACTGAAGGATTCAGAAGTCTGTAAATTTATTAATTATTTTAAATTAAGGAAGTAGTTTACAACAGAGGTTCTCAACCTGTTTCTATCTGAGCCCCCCCAAACATGCTATAAAAACTCCATGGCTCAGCTGGTGGATTCCTGAAACCTGCTCAGGGCCCTACAGGGGGCCCCGGACCCCTGGTTGAAAACCACTGGTTTACAAGATGGTTTATGAATGAATTAAATGCCTTTTCATTGAAAAATACATTGGGTAGTTAGAAGTATGGAAGGTGTTATTGACCCATTCAGCAATACTATTGTGGTCAGTTCCATGTAAGTTTATTTCTGGAACAGGTGGTACTTGTACTTGTTTCTCAGCCTTCAATTAATATACTAACAGTCAGACTATCACCCTGCTTCTGCAATGTGATTTGCTAGCTTGGCATCCTGCCCCTTTGCAGATTCAATGGGGTTCTACCTGGACATAGAAGGAGGATCTTACTGTGGGATCCTGTAATATAAAGAATGTGCTAAGTCTTGGAGTACAATATTAGTATAACCAAGTGGGACATATCCTTTTCTGAGGATGGAATCTTGTATCAAATCTGGGGTGAATTCTTTGGAGGTGGGTTCCAGTTGAATTGTTTGAAAGCTGTCATAAGGATCATGGAAAGGATTAATACAGCAGTGGAAATGTTCTGTACTGAAGTAAGGAGATATCTTCATGATAAATGTTCATTCTGATATTTTGCCATACCACTGGGAGTTCTATGGATAGATGGATGTAGGGTAGGATATCAAGTTCTTGGATTCAGTGTGCAGAGCAGAGGAGAAAATTGTGCCCTTTTAAAAATGCTGGCACCAATTATTTATCTTTTAAGGCTCTTCATAAAATAATTCCTCATATTTGCTAGAAGAGGGAATGTGAACTATTTTCAGTGCATGGTAAGCATCACTTCCCCAGTATGTGAACACAAAGGGCCAAATTCAGCCTTTGGTGTATCCAATGACTTCACTGGAGTTGTACCCAAATTACATCTGAGTGAATGTACTTGAAAAATGAGTTTAATGTTAGGAGCTATATTATGAATAAGCACTGACATCATTTTCCTCAATTTGCCTCCATTTCCAGCTGCACCAAGCTCATGTCAATACTCTGCATTGCACCAAAATTAGCTCACATCTTCCCTAACATTCAGGAACAAAAATTGGGTATGTCTTTTCTTGTGGTGGGGCAGAAGTGGCAATGATTTCTTTGGCTAACACGGTTTCAACAGCTTTATTGTTTAAAGAGAAAAGACACACACAAACATGTTACACAGCAATTACACAGTATTTCCTAATGGCCAATTTTTCTGGGAATATTTTCAGGCCCTGAGCTACAAAACATATGGAAGTCCAGATGAGTTTGCTGGTTTTTTTTTCTTTTCTTATTTGTTTAATTTCTGCTGACAATATCAGATTTTCCATCACCAATGTCAAAGTCCATACTTAATTCAGTGGAGGAGCTGAATTTTTCCAATGTTGTTTTGTTACATATCTTAGTGAGAACACTACATCAGTCTTTTCACTTTTGTCTTCAATAAGTAGCTTGTGCAGTTCTAAAGACATTAATACTAATAGTTCAAATCTTAGGATTTATTGCTACTAGTAGACTTAGCTGGTCACTGAAGACTTATCTGTGAATTTTCATTCCCCTAACAAATCAACCTTATTCAACCACTATTTCTGTGGTGTTTGTGGTGTAGGGCAATAGTACATTTTGCTCAATAATGATAATTTCTTACAGTATGTGAACTTTGAAGAGTGTCCTGGGGTTCTGTAAAACTCCCATGGTTTTTTTTTTTTTAACCAAAAGAAGTTTTTTGTTTTTAGTGAAACTCCTTGTCCAAAAATCTGAAAAAGGTATTTTTTGAAACAATATAATTTAACAACTACAAATTTTTTCAACCCAAAGTACCTTGGAAAATTTAAGCGAAGTTTTTTGTTTAGGAATATTTTATACAATTCCTTTCCTGGGAATTTGTATTCAAACTTCAGTTTCAATGTCAAAGAACCCTTTGGTACCTAACATGATTATGCTAGTAGAAAGATACATATTTCACCAATGCATAAGAAAGCTAGATGAATCTATTGATGAATAAATTTCATATTTTACAGGTACCACTTTTCATGTGCCAGTATAGGGTGTGTCTGAGGTGATGATTTGAGATCAGCTTGTGGAGAAACCAGCCATCTCGTGCAGAGGTGAGTGGTTATTATTAGAATCAGAGCTAACTTTACAGAAAGCTGTACTTACTGCTAGCCAAATTGAGTCTGCTATGGCAGAGACTGAATTAATTGCTCAGAAAACTGCATAGCATGTTAATTCGTTGAGTGCAATTTCCAGAACATCATAGGAGTGGCAGCAAAATGGTGGTAAACAGCATACAGTTCAGCATACAATATACGGAGACTTTTCAGCAGCCTCCATTATATTAAACAAAGTAATTCTTGTATGCTGTATAGAATGAGGTACCTTGGATTCCTTGCAAAAAATTCCCAGTGACACTAACATGGAAAGAGAGATTTTGCTAATAGATATTGCCATGTTCAGAATCAAGCGCATAAAGGCTTGTTACTCTGTTTAGATAATTGCAGTTCACCAGATTCTGTTCATAAATGGTTTTATTTGCCAAACTGCTATGTTGACATTTGCACCCCTACAGTCTGTTGAACTGGTGCTACATACTAATTCAGCTGTCAGTTCTTCTCCAGCCTACTTACTTGCAATGTTTTCTTAGTATCCAGGGTACAGAACATAACGTACCTTTGGTGAATGCATGGTGATAATGCAAGTTGCTATTAATGTACAGATACCATTTTGTTGTGAACACTGCCACCTCTGTGCTTGGCATCGGGGCGGCTCCAGGCACCAGCACAGCAAGCGCGTGCCTGGGGCAGGAAGCCGCAGGGGGCGGCCTGCCGGTCGCTGTGATGTCGGCAGGCAGGCGGCTTTCGGCGGCATGCCTGCGGGAGGTCCGCCGGTCCTGTGGCTTCGGCGGCAATTTGGCAGCAGGGACGCTGATGGTGCGGCACTGGTGGACCTCCCGCAGGCATGCCGCCGAATCCGCGTGACCAGCGGACCACCCGCAGGCGCGCCACCAAAAGCCGCCTGCCTCCTGTGCTTGGGGCGGCAAAAAACATAGAGCTGCCCCTGCTTGGCATGAACTGGAAGCTTACTGGTTTAAAACTGCAGGTTATTAATTGCTGCATTCTTTCACACCTGCTTAGATGTAAACTGTTTTGTTTCATTTTTTTCCCACTGTGCCGGACTCCACGGAGTCTGACACTTTGGGCTTTGCAACTTCATTTGTGAATGAAGCAAAACTCGGAAGGAAGTGTTATTTATTATTTATGTAGCACCCTATGTGTTCATGGCATTTTACAGAAAATTAAGGAAGCAAGGTTTCTGCCCTGATGACCTTACAATCTAAATAAACTCACAAATTAAGTAACAAGGCCTGTACATCCAATACAAAAGAAACTGAAATTGTGTCCCATGTGCTCCAAAAGGTTATGCATGTAGCACAAAGAAATGTACAATGCTTAGTTTGATTAAAGCAAAATCAGTAGGACAGAGATACTGTTATGTGAAATATCTTTGTAAATATAACTGTTTTTTAAAAAAAAGAATAAAAAAGGCAATCTAAGTTTAATGATCCATATAAGATTATAGAAGAAAAGGTCCTACCACTCATAAATTATCAGGTGGGAAATTATGGAATGCTACGCTTGTACTCCTGCATTAGGAACACGAGTTTTGTGCTTCTGATTCTCTTGATGGATCCTTGCTTACTAAATACAGCTGTCCCTGAGCAAAATGAAGTTGGGAGAAATGTCCATTGTGGTAGAACAAGAGTAGCACTTGAATGAACCCGAGATTACCTTCATGGAAAAATCCTTTCTGTAGAAACTGTAAGCCATGTTCCAGCAGGCATAAAATTCACTATTAAATTCTATACAAGTTTTGAGCCATTCTATAGAAAGGATCTAGTTCCCCATTAAATTCTATAAATGTGTAGAGCAATTTCTGTATAACTGAATTTAATTGCATCCCCTGTAGGGATGAATTTCCCACTCTGCAAAGGCCACTGTGCACTTAATAAGTATAAGAGGGATAGGCGTGTTTGTCTGTATCCACAAAAACATGCATCTGAAGAAGTGGGTTTTTTACCTACGAAAGCTTATGCCTGAATAAATCTGTTAGTCTTTAAGGTGCCACCGGACTCCTTGTTGTTTTCATAAGTATAAGCAGCACAAAGTGGCTTTAAAACAGATGGTGACTGCCATTAAAGCACACTGCTTGCATAAAGGGGCTCTGTGCCACCTCCTATACTAGCCACCCTCTACTGCTTTAGTAAAGGGATATGTCAGGAGTGCTTTGGGGGTGTGAGCTTGGGTGGGAGGGAGCATGATGGAGCCAAAGTCCATTGGCATACAGTCTGCTGTAGTAGAGTAAGGCCCTGGCTGTTCTAATGCTGACCCGGGCCAAGTGGCTAAGGAGTCACAATTCGATCCCTGTGGCCACCACTCTCCTGTATATCTGAGATATGGTCGGATACAGTGAAGAATAAATGGTTCCCCAGGCTCAAAATCAATGTGGGACCTTTCCTGAAGAACACTGGAGCGCCCTTTCCCATACTCTTTTGCTACCCTCTCAAAATATCTGTTGCATTCCACAGTACCCTTTCCTTAACCCCTACCTCTCATTCCTCCCTGATGGTTCTGCTCCTGTCCTTTGCCTCAAATCCAACCCCTCTCCCCTGCAGACTCTTCCCACTTAATATATCCAATAGCAGTTGACCAAGTAGGTTCTTGACACCATCTGCAACTACTACCCACTTCTGCTGCTCTCATAACCAGCTGCTGCTGCTCCAGAGAACATTATGGGTTCTGTGTAGGATGTTACTGGAGACTATAAAAAAGAGATAGTTGTACCTATGTGAGCATAGGTACATAGTTAATGAGTGGCAACTACTGGAACACAATAATATGTAATATTATTCATGAGTAGCACCAACAAAGTTATTATTATTGTACAAATGGCTTCTGGATCATACAGCTTTCAGAGGGTGACAGAAAACAAGTACAGATGTGTGGGTGACTAATCCTGTGCCCCGGGTGTTCCTTGCTAACCCATGCTGCTAACCCATCATCCCTGCCCTTCCCGCCCACCCCCCTCTAAGCAGGCCAATCTGAGTGAATGGGAAGGGGCATCTTTTGTATGCTGCCTCCATCCTCTGCTTCTGCAGGACCTTCAGGATACTTCGCCTTAACCACCAAGAACTGCTGAGGCTATGGGGGTGTAGTAAGATGAGGCCCTGAAACATAAGCTCTTGTGTCTGAGGCCTGAAGCCTGAACCAAAGTACTTCCAGGCACTGCTAAGCAAAAGCTGGGCTGTGAGCCAGAGGCAGGCCCTGCTCACAGAACTTGGCGAGAAGAGGGTTGTTAGAAGCAGGTGCATTCACACACAAGCGCTAATAAGAGGAACTTGTGCCAAGATGGCACCTGGACAGCCCGATACAAGGACACTCCATAGACATAACAAGCAACAGGCAGGTGTATCTTAAAGACAGGGTCAAAAGGACAGCATGATGGATAGATCTGTTTGTCTGAAATAACATGATCAAAGGGGGAGAAAGCACCCTAATGAGCCAAGAGGCTGTACCTCAATACGTCAGTAGGGATGGGTAAACTGTCCTGTAACTGTATAAAAGTCGGTCCTGGAGTGCACATCTTTGTCTGGCCTACGGGGCAGTGGAAAGTCCCGCCACTGACTGAGCCGGTCCATTGCCAGGGGGCACAAATTCGTAGTATGTCTTGTAGAGTCTACGGGAAACTATTACTGTGCTTAGGGTTCCTTCGTACCTTACTAGAGTCTGTGGTCTTTGGGGGTTCTCTCGGGGTCTGCCGTGTCAGCTATCTGTGCAGAGCTGGGGCACCACACAGTGGGAACACGCACGCAGCCGACTGTTATCATCATCGAACAAGAGCAGAGCACCACACCGGCTACTGACAACAGGGGGCAGGGTTTATACTCCTGTTTAAGACCTGTAATCAATTTAACAGTTCTTACAGAATACTGTTATTTCTACTGGGAAATGCAGATATATGGTGATATGTGTTACTCTGGAGTTCACCATGTGATGCTAAAGCACTTTTATGTGTTGTGGTCTAAGATGACTGTTTTGAATCATGTCTATGATGTTGGTTAGAGCTTCCTAGAATAAGCTAAATTCTTTAACTGCTTTTGATCTATTCTAAATACTGACTGTGGTTAGATGGTGGCCTTCTGTGGAAATGAGGTCATCTTAGGGATGATGTCATGTGAAATTCATTGGTAAGTATGTTTTATATGTTATCCTCTGTGCCCAATCCACAGAGGATATGAGTCTGGTATTGCTCTAGTTAAAGAGCTTTGACTCAAGGTGTAGTAACTCATGCTTTTGGATCTGGAAGTCCCTGGTTAATCCCCAGCATGGTAGCCAGGGTGGTGCCTTTCCCATATGCAGATGTTTCTTTTTCATCGTTATTCTCTGATATTTTTAAACTGACCTTTAGATCATTTCTATCTCTGTTCAAAACCTGCTTAGGGTCAGAGGTGTTTTCTCTCTCTCTTCATCCAAAAAACAAACAAACAACAAACCCTCTTGAAAGCTTACTACTTCCACAAGTCCCCAAAATGCTGATGTACACTGGCTTTGTGTGTTATCATGTGTCTCTCTAGCGGTTGGTCTAAGGGACTAAGTATCCTGCCATTATCTTACAGCTAAAGGAGTTGTTCATTGCTCAAGTGCTGAGGGCTTGTGCTTTTGGGTTGAAGGTCTGAAGTTAATCCCCACTATTAACTATGGGGTCTGTATGTGAATGTGACTAAGGAATGTTACATTAACCTGATTATACCACCCAAAAACCAAAACAGCAGTGCTTAATTTGTAATGAAAGAGGTCCCAGGGCTCAAGCTATTTTTTTACTTTCATAACTGACATGGCAAGTCCACAGGTGCTGCAGCTATGAACTGCCAAGTCTAGAATCTAGAGGTGCTAGCCCACAAATTAAGCATTGCAAAATAGTCCTGTTTTTCAAAGGGTTTTTGTCTGATCACTGTCAGTCTTTTAGACTCTTAGCTCTTCATGGTGAAGTTGTGGGCCAGATCCTTGTCACCGGTGTGTGTGTAAATGTTGTCAAGCTTTGGGCCAGTCCTGAGTTTCAATTTACTTAGAACGGCTTCAGAAATATTTTCAGTTTTATGTGTGGCCACTGTTGGAAGACAGGATACTGGGCTAGATGGACCTTTGGTCTGACCCAGTATGGCCGTTCTTGTGTTCTTATGACACAGAAGCTTTTCCTAGAACTGGGTATTGTTGTAATGCGGACATGTTCTGGTCAGTCCTTCTGTTCCAAACCACGCTCCCTACTCTAGGGGAAAATGGTGCAGAAAAAATGCATCCAGGAGGCTCTCCAAATAACTGGCTAACCTAATTTTAAGGCTGATTTGTGCAATCAGAACAAGACTTGGCCCGTGTTTTTGTTTTATACAGCGAATGGCACTCCACTGACATTAATTAAATCCAAGCAATAAATCATCAGTATGGTTATCCTTTTTATTTCAATACCAAGCGATCAGTACATATGGTTAAAATGAATAAGGACAACAAGTAGATGGGTACTTTCTATGGAATTATATTTAAGACTTTTGTGAATTTTTTTCTTGTTCTTTGTATATATTGCAATAAAATAATATCATTTAGCAGTTATATAGCACCTTTCATCTTAAAAACACTGCACAAGTATAAACTAGTGAATCCTCACAATGCTCCTGTGAGATTGGTCACCATTATTCTCCTCATTTTACAGAGGAGGAAATTGAGACACAGACATGATTCCAAATATTCTGGACATCATAGATGGCTAACAATTTTGTAAAAATTATATATAAAATATGCATATATAATTTAACAGTGTTCTTCTAAAAGATTCTCTTCCTTGTGATTTATTTTTATCAGGAATATAAGCAAATTGTTCTGCTGTAAAATATACAGATGTTATATTTAGAAGTGTTAATCTCATGAACAGCTTGAGTTGCAGAGAGTAGATTAACCCTAAATTGTTTGCAGGGTGAATGACCTTTATGAACCAAATGTTTTTAATAGCTATGGAGAAGACCTGCTACTAACAAGGGGATATTGCAGAAGGCCAGCAGATAATCCCCTCCCATCCCTATGTATCCCATGAGTGGTCTGTTCCTTTCCTGCTATTGCTGCTTGCCTGAGGGCCTTTCAATATATTCCTTAGATAAGCTGAGCTCCTAGTGACTTCACTGAGAGTTTGGCCTGGGTGAGAAATGAGGCTTGGTCCTTACTTGGGTGGGCTTAGATGGCTCTCTGCTCAGCTTGCTGGCTTCTAGGGATCCATTTCTGACTTGCTGCATATGAGGCATGGGGAGCCTGGACACCTAACGTGGGGTGGTGAATTCCACTGGACAGCAGGACACCTACAGGTTAACCTTTGCATCATCCAAGTACCCTCTGTGAATCTAGCCCTCTGTGCCTCAGTGCCCCTGCTATAAAATGGGGATAACACCAATTTACTCCAGGCTGTGTTGTGACACTATATTTCTTCATGTTTGTGGCACATTATACAAAAGCCCAAGAAGAAAGTAATAATAATGGTGTGTAGTAAATAAGGACTGGGTCCACATATTCAATGATTAGGATGCAAAGAAATGTTGAATAGCTACCCATCTGGGGCCTGATCCAGTGTCCACAAAGTCAATGGGAATCGTTCTATTGACTCCAATGAACACTGGATCAAACCTAGTGAGCACGCTTTGGCCTGTGCACTGGCTCAGGCAACAGTCCTGTGGAAAAAATATGGGATCCTGTAATTAAAGACTAGTAACACATACACACAAGGGGGATGAATTAATATTGCACAGACGTCCTTACTTCTGTCATATGCTAACTTCTGGGTGATTTGAATTTGCAATCTGAATGTTCTTTTAACAGTTTTTAAAAAAAAATGTAATTTATAGAGATCGAATCAGATCCTCCATTGGTATGAGTTGTTGTAGCTCCATTGACTTCAGTGGAACTACACCAATTTTTATCAGCTGAGGATCTGGCCCAGACATTTATTACATGCTCATATAGTTTCAAGCTTTTATTGGCATGAATTTGGGTTTCTGCAACATTTATGAGTGCAAATGTGTTATGCATGTCATGCCATATCATTACCACTAAATCCTTTATGCCACTCTCATGCGTTTTGTTCATGTCATGTATTTGACAGAAAAAAATATTTTAGAAATATTGTAGAGCATTTTTTTATTCTTACTATTTTTCATATCTCTCAACATTTAAGGCAAGGTTGTCTTTGTTACTATGAGTTCAGCAATACAGGATTCAGAGGGAGAGAAAAATGATAGCTAATAAATGTTAGAAACCTCTAAAAATTACTTTCTGTAAAATAGCTTTTCCATACATAATAATGTCATGGTTTTATGGCCTGATGTCTCCTGATCTTCCATTATTAGAAGCTGAGCCCCTTCCCAATGGTATACAGCTCCCATTTGTAGCCTGGATTGGTAGTAAGATATTGGACCTTAAACCTGTGACTGGTGCAGGACTGAAAATTGTCTATCCTGGGCCTTGTGTTCATGTTATTTGGTGGTAGTAGAGGGAAGCCAAGGAAGCGTAATTTCTATATTATGTATCTGAAAAATATACATTAGGAAGCTACTTAAAAATTGTTGAACGCTGAGCATTAAAATTGCACTAAAAAAGTGCAGGCATATACTCGATTTCTGTTCCCACCATGTTGATTCTTAACTTTGTCTCTGAGGGGAAATAGAAAGAAGTAGTGGTATTAGAAGTAATTTTGTGAGACCATACTAGAGGGTCTTATCCAACACCCATGGAAGCCAATGAAAATTTTCATTGATTCCAATAGGAGTTGGAATGTGCCTTAAGTTCCCAGTGCTGTGAATGGTCATGCATAGTCACATGTGTAAGTGTTTGGAAGACTGGTGCTTAGATGACTATCTGCTGCTCTAAAATAAACCTCTTTCTATTTATAGAATCTAATAAATGAATTTCTAAAAATCTACAAAGTAGTAATGCCACCATTTACAAGAAAACTATTAAGGGGTTTCCCTAGGAGTATGTTAGAGGCAGAATTATTAAATGTCAGACTTCTGAAGGATGCATTTCTGCATAATCTTTCAGTGTTTGAAAATATTGTAAAACAAGTAGAAATGTTCAGTTTTCTATTGCTGCTTGTTTGTTGCTTTTGTAAGTATTTACCACCTGTACTTATTAACCTTCAACACGGGGAACTCAGGATCTCAAACATCTGCTGCTGCTAGCTTAGTCCCTTGCCAGATTTAAACTTTATGTTGTTGGAAAGAGAATTTCATTTCACACTGCAGAAATTATGCACATATTTTATCTGGTCAAAAATATGGGGATCCCATATAATTATTGGAATTCTGCTTGCAGTTTGACAATCTGGAGCAGAAGATGAATAACTACAAAGTGGGTGGGATGAGGAAGACAGCCAGAGAGAAATGGCATTAGTAATTTCTTTTATTGGGTACCTTATCTGCAACCATAACATTTGTATTGTGGCCTTAAGATGCAGAAAGTTCAAACTTACCATATCTGTGTCAGGAAGAGTTATTAAATATTATATTTAAACACTGTATGCAAGCTACATTTTTTTAAAATGCAGGTCCCCAAACTCTGTGACATTAGATTGAATCTTTTCATATGATGACTTTAGCTTGAAAATCTTTGTGCTACTTAGCAAAATCCTGTGTATTAAAGAGCTACTGGAGCTCCACATCAGTTTTATCTATAGTAAATCATCACGAAAGATCACAATATTGCGTCTCAGAGGCTTTCAATATATTAACATTCTAGTAAGATGCTAAAGATCTTTTTTTACCAGAAAGACCTTGATATAACTTGACCTTATAATATGAAAATAGGATTTTTCTATTCAGCATTTCAAAATGCAGTATAAAGGAGGAGGGAAGGGAAGAAGGTAGGAAGTATAATGCATTAAAAACCACTTATTATAAGTATATATACACAGGTGCTAAAGAATACATATTCATTCTTTTATTTTATTAAAACAAAATTAAATGTTTCCATAGTTTCTTTCCTGCCCTCCACATGCTTATCTTTTGTAGGCTGTTTTTTAGAAAATATGATATTAGAAGTTCCATATTTGTGCAATTCTACAACTCACCACAGAAAACCAGAAGTCTCAGTTCACTTAATTTAGGGGAAAGGATTAATGGTAATTCCAGCTGCACACAATATTTGTCCAGAAAACTGTGAAATATCTTCTATAAAGTAACCCTTCTTGGGTTTGCTGTAGCTTGAATTGCCTTTTTGGTTGCTTAAGGTGCAGTTTGTTGGTCTGGCATAAAATATTCAGGTCTACATCTTGATATATGTAGAAAAAGGGATCTTAATAAATACATAAGAACAGGATGGGGAGGATGCAAACACAGGAGTAGGGAAACAGCTAACTGCATAGATAGTGGTACTCAGATTGCTACCTATCTGAAGTACAATCATTATGTGAGAGGGAAAAAGACAGAGAACTGGCAGATATACCAGAAGGCTAAGGCTAAAGGCAGACACTAAAAAAAAAAAAAGGGTTGGAAGATGATATCGATAACAATTCAAAAGCTTGCTTTAAATGCTCTCCTTGCTCAAAAGCACTCTAAAGACTTTGGAAAGCAAAAAAGATTTTTATGTACCACTTTAATTTGTTTCTCTCCCTTTTTTCTTTTGCTGTCACAGGGGCAAGAATGGCTGACTCTCAGGGTCATTGCAAATTGATTTTGTGTTGTACACTTAAAAGAACTAAGGGAGATTTTCAGAGTTTTGCTTCAGTATTACTTGCTCTTAAAGATTTCCATTTTTATTATTGATTTTAATGTTTTTTTCCTTTGCTATGAGAGGCTTGAAGAACAAATAATATCATTTCTGTAGGGGCAAAATATAATCTTGCATGTAATTCCCTAGTGCCATTTTGGGATTGCACTTCTAAGTAAAGAGAACAACCATAAGCTGCCCTGAGAGACAACAGACAAGGGATGTTTTTGTTAATTATAATGGGTCTGTTTTAAAGGGCATAACACCTAAGATAGGGCCAGGGGGCTGGAGGGTGGGAGCTAATGGTGTGATTAATCCCTCCTGTGTTTAAACTCTTAACATTTATTAATTTGGAAACAGGGCAAATCCCTTTTTTAAACTCTGATTGTCAATGGAATTTTTGCCTCGAGGTTTTACCGAATCTTTAGATGTAGCCCTGCACTGGGGAGAGAGCATAGCTGCACCATTCCAGTGGAGAGATTTAAAAGACATTGTTCCTCAGGGACATGCAGTTCCATTGGTGTTCCAAGGTGTGCAGGGAGCACATACATAGCTACACCCTTTTACAGGGTCCAGTGTATACTCCCCTTTGACTGACAGTTCCGCTAGCTGTTGAAGGGGACAGCACCCTACCTCTTTCTTGCTCCTTTCTCTTTCCCCGCTTGGGTTGCTAGAAATGGCAATCTCTGAATTTAGGGACTGCAATTCTAAATAGCCCCACCTCTGATTAGTTACGTGGGAGAGGAGGTACCATGCACTATAATCTGGCCAAAATTAAGGAGTGCAGTTTGGGGGAAATTGGTTGGTTATAGAGAGGCTGACTACAGAATTGTTTCTTTGAAACCCCTATCTCCTTTTGATGAACTCCCACCAGTGCTTCCAGAAGGATAACACTTTTTAAAAGCAACTTTTTCTTATCTTTGTTTCTTATGCTGTTCTATCAGATAATATTCAGTGGGGAGCTTGTCTGACCAACGTGCAACACCATAATAAATAGACTATATGCCCTTGGCTGTGGTTTGAGTTAGTACGGAGGAGCATGTGGGTTAAGCTACAACAGAGAAGCAGAGGAAAAATAAACAAAACATTCACAAGATTATAAACAGAGTGACTCAAATTATGAGGGAGAGAAATTTATAAAGGTTTTGTTGATGAAATGACTTTCCTCACTGCATGAAAATTAAAGAATCCCTGGACCCAAACCCCTTTTAATACCCCAAACAAGGCTTCTACCACTGCAGGAAGTCAATTATCTCCATGGCAACCAAAACAAATGCTGAATACTGCCTTAGCAGCCAAAAGATAAAAGGTGCATCTAAAATTAATTTGTCTCCGGATCAGACACTTGAGATGAGACAACTGGTCCATAAAGTACCCATAAGGAGCTATTAAAAGGAAAACAAAATAGTCCCTGGTTGAGCACTTGAGGGAGCTGTGCTTGGAGCATGTAATTTTGTTGTGCTTCTGTCTTTAAGGGAAAAGTTGTCAATATGTCCCCATTTTCATGCCTACTTTCATAATGTTCCCCCATATAACTGAGGCTTGCCAAAGAATGTTTAGTAAAAAGGATAAAGAAGAGTGATCTCTTAATCTGCCCCATTGTACAAAAGGGACCATTCTTTATTTATGTTAATTAATTTAGCTGGGAGAATCTCTCCTTTTCACCCTTCCCCTCACCCCAAAAAGGTTACTGTTCTGTGAACATCCCGGCAGCTTTAGAATATGAAAACCAAAGCCTTAGGATGCAGAAGTGGAGATGTGTACGTTTTTCATTAAATTAGAAAGTAAAACAAACTGATTAAAATGTTACTCATAAAATAAATCAAAACAGGAGAAAATGTCTCGCAAAAATGGTTATGTGGCCTCCTTGCATAACAATACAACTCGCCCTCGGTTTTGTAGGTTGGCAGTCAATAGCAATACCATATTCCTCTTCAGAAGTTCTTTTGCTGGACAGCTCCCTACTGATGCTGATTTTTTGTGTTGTACACTAAAAAGAACTAATGGAGATTTTTAGAGTTTTGCCTCAGTATTATTGCTCTTAAAGATTTCCATTTTTATTATTGATTTTACTGTTTTTCCTTTGCTGTGAGAGCCTTGAAGAACAAATGAGATCATTTCTATAGGGCCAAATATAATCTTGCATGCAACTCTCCAGCACCATTTTGGGATTGTACATCTAGGTAAAGAAAAACACCAGAACCCACCTTGAGCGACAACATACAATGGATATCATGATGTTTCTGTTCATTATAATGGGTCTACATTAAAGAGCGTGACACTCAGGTAAAGAGTGGGGGTTGGAGAGCTAATTATGTAATTAATGTACCTATATTGTAGCTGCTGCAGCTACAAGTCTTTGACCATTTAACTGACCTTTAGTTAACAGAATCCTAGAAATGTAGGGCTGTAAGGGACCTCAAGACATCATCTAGTCCATTCTCCCATGCTGAGGCAGGGTTAAGTATATCTAGACAGGTGTTAGTTTTTAAGAACAGGTTAGACAATGTTCCCACCCCCTGTGTGTCCCTGGATTTGGTTTACAAAATATGGTCACCTTATTGCCCTTTAATTTATACATATTGATTTCACACCTTCATATTAACATTCCTGAGTGTCCCCATGTGGAAAAGTCTTAAGCAAAAGAGAGGGAGAAAAAACATAATAGTCATCATAAAAGCACATCGGACTCTCTTAAGGCTCAGATATGCCAGCTAGGTACAAGCCCAGGTGTAGCACGACAGTATACCCACTTTTTCACCCCTTCAGGGGTGCAACATACTAAGCCCCTGCAGGCTTGGCAAGCTGTGCTGTCTAGTGCCTGGGCCATGAAGCCATAATGTTGCCCCCTTCCTTCCTGTTTTGGGGTATCTTGCATCTTTCCCCATTCTTATGTACCTGCAAAGCAACAGGAAAAAAATCTGATACTTGATGGGTAAGGACAGGGTGGTGCCTGACTCTCACTCATTAACAAGTAAAAACAAACCATTCATGATGTGATTGGTACATAAAGGAACAAAGAGAGTAGCTATCAGCTAAAAGAGTTCCCTTTCATTTTCAACTTTAGATCAGAATAATTAGCTGCTGCTGGCATTTCTAAATCCAATCCAGAGTGCAGGGAGCAGTTTGTTTTTAATCCTGTACGAGAAGCAGGTAGGAAGTATTTTAGAGCTGCCACAGCT
The DNA here is from genome assembly GCF_002925995.2 of Terrapene triunguis. Classification (NCBI taxonomy): domain Eukaryota; kingdom Metazoa; phylum Chordata; order Testudines; family Emydidae; genus Terrapene; species Terrapene triunguis. The sequence continues at coordinate 9,057,229 of NW_020664368.1, read as the reverse complement.
CTAGTGCTAGTATACAAAATCTACATTATTTTAATTCTCATCTTTTGAGCTAGACCTTCTCCCTGAGTATTCACAGAAAAAGCTGAACAGAAGCGCCATGCTGAGTGCCAGAGAAACCATATTTGTACACAAATATATGTGCCTGTTGAAGGTTGTAGATCTCTAACAAGAGATGGTATAACATAAACAAATAATGAAATACTATGGCAGGGGAAAACTCAATGATGGAAATAAAGCCAAATCTTCTGTTTCCTAGGTTAATGCTATGTCTTGGGGCTGTAAGATCAGGTCTACTATCTGAGCCCAGCAGAGAATCTATCAGAAACAATCAGCTACTCTTAGCACAGACAGAACCTTAGCGATAATGTCTATAGATATTTATTCTGTCTAAAATGGGTTATTCAGATTTTATCTTATACATCCTTAAGCCAGGAAGTTCCACAAGTGAAAAGAAAAGGAAACCAGATTCTCAGAGATCAACTGATGGGAAAGCCTTTTTCTCCATGCATTCTGTCCTTGATCAGCTGCAGAACTAAAAAGGGGTCAAAAAGAACATCTAATAAGATGGAGCAAATTAAGTTAAAACCTTACATGACTTTGTTTTTTCCTTTTGTAAGGAAGGTATCATCACCACCTCAAATGTTATGCTCAGTGTTAGCTACTGTACCAGAAGCAGGATTTTATTGCCTTGAAAAGGATGCATTGCTGAGCAACCAGAGCTGAAGAATGTTTCTTTTGGACCAGAACCAATACCTCCTGAAGTCAATAGTAAGAAACCCACTGACTTCAATGGGCTTTGGATCAGGACCTATGAGATTAAGGGAACTAAGTTTTTCACAATGGGAAAGGAGAGACTTTGACGTGCTCTAATAGAGGTTTTTTTTTTTTTTTTTTTTAATTATGAGAGGGAAATGCAAAGTTGTGAGTGAGGGATTCACAATACAGAGACACATTTTTATTCTAATAAGTGGTTAAAAACTAACAGGCATCGCACCACCACCACCACCAAACACGGAGTAAATGGGGAATTGAGATAGCATTAACTCTACTTCATAGAATGTACTTTCACAGATACGGAAATACTTCTTACATATAGAATAAATTATCAGGAAAGACAATTGAAACAAAGATTATACATTAAATATAAGGTATAAGTGAGTTATAATTATTTCTCAAGAAAGAGGGAAGTGAGGGAGTATAGTGAAAAAGTGGGAAGGTGGGACAATAATACATTAAAAAGAGAACGTTATAACTATACAGTAAATTATTTTTCATACCACGATAAAATAATTATTAAAGATAATTTACAATATATTATTAATAAATAATAGTAAAAGTGAAACTTTTACTTTTAATTGTGGGAGGAAACAGCACCACAAAAAAGGTGAGAAAACAGGCAAAGAAAGCCACCTGCACAAATAATACACCTGATGCTGTACCCATGGAAGTCACAATGTAAATATTTAAAGCAAAACAGATGAATGTGGAGACTTTCTCAACACAAAATAAAATAGGAATAATAAATACTGTGCAAGTCTGAAAGGTCAGAGTATCTCAGATACTGATTAAATTTTCATCATGTTTTCTCTAGCAATGTGACTATATCCCCTTAATAGAAACATGTTCTCAATTAACTTATGTCCACAATGTAGGGAAAGCAATACAGAAGAGGTTTTTATTGTTTTTAAATAAAAAAGTATTTTGTTAACAATTCAATTAAATTCAATTAGTGTAGCTCAATAAATAGTAGTTTTTTCCTCCATCCCCCTTACCAATTTGATGATGCCATCTTAAAAGGTCAAAAGACTCTCTTCAAATATACTACAAGTGTTGCCCATTAGAAAACACGAGTCAGTTGATTTTTGTGTTTTTTTTGCATCTTAAAGTTTTATTTATATATATATACACTTGTATCATTTAAGAAATAATAAACACTTGATCCTGAAAAAACATGATCTCAGCAGAACTACTCATGTGCATAAAGTTACACAGGGCTAAGTCCTTATATCATTGGATAATATATTAGAGAGAGCAAGATGTTTCATAGTTGCAGTCAGTGCCATAATGCTAAGATCTCAAGAGCAGTCAAGGCAAAAAGGAATAAATTTATAGGAAAAAGACACTGAACTCACCTAGACTTGCTGTAAGGTATCACCATCACTCACCACCATGCTTGCAAGACTGGACATCTATGAGGCAGGGGAAAAAATCTCTTTTTAAGATGATAAGGCTTGGTTATCTGGTTTAGATTTCATTTACTCTGTTTACAAAGTTGAATTTTCTAGTGCACGAAAGTGTTCCTCATTCCACTGAGGGTCTTGAGATAATTTCCAAATTTAAACACTTGAAATACCTGATGTAAAGTGTTTTCAGGCCAGATGTTTCATAAGTTCCAAATAAAATAAACAGAATACATTTGCATGAGTAGGGAGTTGTGGAATGAACAGTACAAGAAAGAAGTATATAAAAGAATGTACAACTATTACATTGGGTATTGTAGTCCCTCTGCAGCGGACATAGTAAGCATATTTTAGTAGAATATCACATTAGTAAATTGCCATAGAGTAAAGGGACATAGTAAAAGTACCTAATAACTAAATCAGTTAAAAAAGGAAGACACAGTACAGAATCAAATAGAGATTATGAGACATGAATTCTAAAATTGGGGACTCATGAAAAAATATTATATTTATAATACTGTAATTTGCATTTATAGAATCAGAAATGTTAAGGCTCAAAGGCATCTTTACTATCATCAAGTTTGAGGTCCAGCCATGGATTTCACCCAGAGATTCTTGCAAATATCCCAACAGCTTGTTGTAGAACTAAACAATTCTATAGAAATATAGTTGGTGCCTTTCATCTAAAGACTTCAGTGCCCTTTACAAATATTAATGAAACCTAACTACACCCTGGTGAAGTAAGTCAATATTATTATATTCATTTTTCATATGGAACAGAGTGGTTAAGTGACTTTTCTGGTGTCATCACACAGTGAGTGATAGAGTTGGGGTTAGAAACAGGGAGATCTGACTGTTAATTCCTCTAACTCCTAAACCTAAATAATGTCCACTTGCCCACCCATTGTTTACCCCCTTAGAGAGTCCGTCCTCTGGTTCTTAAGTTGAAGTCTTTCTGCGCTGTCCCTTGTGAGGCTGGGAAACCCATCAAGACACATGTATTCATGACTGAGGAATATATTTAAATTGTTTGAAAGGATGGGCTACAGGAGACTCTGCATTCTCTATGCTAATAGCACTCTTGTCATGCTCACTAGTCCTTTGTTTCAGTGCCCCAGTAGTCTTTCCTATGCAAATTAATCCACAGGGGCACTTTAACATGTAAATCACATAATCAGCCTCACATGTGATGAATTGATGGATTTTAAATTCCTTGTCTGTTGGGAGGTAATGAATAGTACTTATTTAACATATATTATTGCACTGGGCACATCTCCTGTTCTTAAAGTTACCCAGTGGCGGTGCTGTGCCAAGTCTAAGAAAGCATTCGTCTAGCTGTGGTACAATACCAAAAGTCTCTTATTTTGTTTGCCTCTTTTGTGTACAAAAAGTAGACAGTTAGGTAAAACATTCTGTGGCCTAGGATCTCTGCTGAGGGTATGCCATTGTTCTTTGATTACTGACTGAATGCTATCTCCTATGGGAAAAGGTTGCTGAATACAGTATTTTCAAATGGATCCAAATCATTTCACAATTAAGAAAAAAATAAAATAAAAAAAGGCCAAGTCAGAAAAGAACTATTTAGCCAAGTGAAAATGTGATATCTACTAAAAGAGCCATATAAGCAGAGTTGGACAAGTTAAACAAAAGAAAATTAGGCAAGGGAATATTTATAAAATTTGATAATAAAATATTATCAATTCCAAATAACACAGCTCTGAGAATATTTAATGAGTCAGCTAACGCAAATGACGGGTAATAATTTTTGAAAATGCAAGGAGATCTGGGGAGATACAAAAGGTCTGGAACAGAAAAATGTTGTTCTGATTTTCAAAAAATAATAAAGTCCCAGAGGTCATTATTGGCAGAGAAATGCCCCAGATACCTAATCAAGTGTGTGGTCCTATATAGATTCATTCTGTACTCAGAGAAAGTGCTGTGATTTTGGGGAGGATATGCTGAACTCTTTATACAGAAAAGAGGTTCAATGCTTGCTTTAAATGGAAAACTTAACTTACCTTAACTATGGAGCCGCAGCCTGGAACCAAAACTTGTCCTTCCATGATAAGAAGGATAGAACTCTTCTAACTTGGCTCTAAGCATACTTATGGCCTTTCACATATTGGTTATTGGCTCAACTATGGACCCTTGTTTATATCAGAGGTCACTTGCTCATACTAGTAGTCTGGTGTGTTACTCACATAAAAATGGCCAGCGTTGTGATTAAGGTTTGCACACATAGTTCTTTTAGTAGTAAGGCTTGCATGTTCATTCCCCCTCTGCTTTGCAATATTTATTGTACCTATGTACACAATCTATTTATGCTATAGAAAAAGTCGATTTTTTTTAATATGTGAAAATGTACCAGATAGATTTAAAACACTTAAAAAACCAGCCACTTTTTGTCAGCTTTAAGGAATATGGTATGTAAGCATATCATAACAATTGTAACAATTATAGTGCGATATAGGTGCTTAGGTGTGTTTTGCAGCATAAGGTCAAAGGATAACTGCCTCCAGCACTCAGACAAGTTGGGAGATTTCCCATTAAAAATGTGCCTGTCAAGGCCTATCAGATGCCCTTTCTAAAGTCTCCCTTTTCCTCAGACAAAATGCGATGCAATGCTATTATAAAAGATCAGAAAACAATTTTGGAGCTAAAAAGAATCTGACCTGACATGCTTGGCAGGCCAGAAAAATGAAAAATATAGACCAATTTCTGACAATCTCAGTGTCCTGTCTAGTACATTTGGCTTAGAAGGAGAGCAAGCACAGTTAAAACTAAGTCCAAAGCAGCCTTAGTAATAGATATTAAAAAGTAGGAAATTCCGCTTATGTGCTGAAAAATATCATGAAAAACTCATATGAAAGCTGAATTAAAATTAAGGTCTCTTCTAATTCTCTGGGGGAAGAAAACAGGGTCCAGGAGGTTTTGCAGACAAGTCACAAAGTGACTCACAGTGAAATTCTTTACTTGAGCAGTAATTTTACAAAGCTCCAATCAAAATGGTCATATCACGTCCTTCACTCACCCTAATGGTCTTTCATTAAACATGAAAACCAAACAAAGCTAAAACATATTTTAAAACAGCTATAAAATAGTACGACTTTGCATGTGCCTGGCATCTTTCATCCAAGAATCTCAATGCACTTTACAAAACTGGGAAAAGTATTATTACTACCATTTTACAGATGGGTAGCATAGGGTGGTTATGTGAATTGCCACATAAGGTGCTGGAACAGGGTGTAGAATGAAGGACTCCTTATTGCCATTAATTTCAAGGCTAAAGGCCAAATGCTGCCCTTGGACATGTATACGTAGCTCCTCCAGAAGTCAATTGGAGCTGCATGGACACTTGAAAGGGGGGCTTAAATCTGTTCAAACTCAGAAGAAACATTTCTTGGGGTGCAGTTTGCAGGTGTGACTAGGAGATGGCGCCTATCTGGAGATAACATATTCATTCAGGGGGCAAACCTTTTTTCTCATAGCATGGCAATCTGCAGGAGGTGGAAGCAAAAGTGGAGAAGGAGCAGCAAGGTTCCATATTGCAGAGGAGCAACAGTGAAGCAGAGTGGCTGGTATCCAGGCAAGATCTTGTGCTGCTGCACCTGTGATATTTTATGCAAAGTATTTAATAAGCTACCTTGCATATAGCTGTAAACTTAGGCCTATGGTCAACATGCTCTGCCCTGAGAAGTGAAGGCGTAAGACATGAAGCTGCACAAAACTTGGCAGCTGTTGGATGTTTGCTCAAGGCCATCTGGAGTTGTAGCTGTGTGGGAGAGTCTGAGTGGGAAGTGGGGGAAGGTAGCTAACTGACTGCTGCTGGGGCTGAGGCATAGGTGAGCAGTAGGACTTCCTGGTGGGTAAATGATGCTGGGGGACAGAGGACTCCTGAAGTTATGGGTGTGACACTCTACACCTCAGGGGAGTGCTCTGTAACCCCCATATATCTCATGTATATATAATTGTGATATTGCATATAGAGCATGCTATGTGAGGTATCAGGGGAAAGATTATGATCTGCTGAAACCCACTGTTCCATCTAAATATGTGTATCATTAATGCATATGAAGTTATGAGAATTGTGTTGTATGATTGTCAGTAAAATATGCTTTGGGTTTGGGAGTCACCCAGATACTAGCTCCCCAAAGACAATAACCAGGGGGATAACCAACGCCCAGGCGGATGTCCAACAACCATCAACAGCCATTGTTCAGCAAGGAAGTTATAATTCAATGACTCATTTGCACAAGGCCACACCAGGGGAATTGCTCAACCTTGCCTGATGACTCAGCAATGCCCCCCAGACAAGCCTGGACTTGTATTCTCCAAGCACATGGATTAAGGGTATAAAACAGAACACAATGGCCACATGCTTGGCTCCTCCTCCCACCTACACAACTGGCAGCAAGAATGCTCAGAAGACTGAAGACTCCAAGAGGAGACTGGCTCAGGTTTAAGAGACAAACCTGTATATTGCGGACTGTAGGATCCAGTGGGGTGAGAACATTGTTTGATCTAAATACTGTCTAGTGTGATAAGGGTTAAGGTTTAGACTGCATGCTTATATTTTCTTTTCTTTTGATAACCACTCTGACTTTTTGCCTACCACTTTTAATCACTTTAAATCTATCTTTTGTAATCAATACACTTGTTTTACTGTTTATTTTTACCAGTGAGTTTGCCTGAAGTGTTTGGTAAATCTGCTCAAGTTTACAAAGGTTGGTGTATATCCACTTTCCATCAATGAAGTGGTGAACCAATTAATAAACTTGCATTGTTCAAGAAAGGGTCATGAGCAGTGCAAGACATTATGTTCCTGAGGTACAAGGCTTGGAGCTGGGGGGATTTGGCTGGTGCCTTACTCTGTGTGACTCATGAGTGGTTCTGGGAGCATTCATGCAATCTAGCTGGGTGTGGGGCTCCACACGTGGTTGTGCTGAGTGTAGGGGTTAGCTGCTTATTACTAGCAAAGCATTGTGAGAGACAGCCCAGGCTGGAGAGTTAAGGGAGCACAGTGACCCCACAGTCCCAGGCTGCACCCCGGGGGATCCCATCACAAGGGTGTGCTGGGTGGCAGAGGGCTTGTGGGGTGCTTGGTCTTCTGCGGAATGGTGTTGTGGAGTAAGGTTGCTGAGTCTGCTGGGGTAGTTAGAGCTCCTGTGGGTAGCTACTGGGGCAGAGGGGACTGTGGCTGCTGGGGAGACAGAGAGCTCTTCTGGAACTGGGGCAGAGGGGGCTTCCTTGTAAAGCTGACTGGGAGGGGATATCTGGCTCCTCACCTGGGCTGCTACCACCACCTCCCACCGCCAGGAGGTGATTGGTGAGGCTGCGCCTGGCTGCCTGCTCAGAAGGGGCCACTGTGGCCTCTAGAGGCCACAAGTTGCAAATACAGTAAAATGCCTGTTGCTTTCCTGCAGCTCAGCCAGATGTGTGAGATGTCAGCTGAGATGCGAGAATGTCTGACAAGGTTGCCAAATGCATGAGTGTCATCTGAGAGGCATGACAGCTGGCAACCCGGGCGATATAGAAACACCGAGAAGATGGAGCTGTCTGAAATATTAGACAGAGGTGCTTTGCTAATGATTCTTTGCTAATGATTAGTAAATAAAAGAATTATTAGATACATAGATGAACATAATTTGTTCGGGAAGAGTGAATATGGTTCTTGTAAAAGGAAATCATGTCTCCCCAATCTAGAATTCTTTGAGGGGGTCAACAAGTACGTTGACAAGGGGGATCCAGTGGATATAGTGTACTTAGATTTTCAGAAAGCCTTTGACAAGATCCCTCACCAAAGGCTCTTAAGTAAAGTAAACAGTCATGGGATAAGAGGGAAGGTCCTCTCATGGATCTGTAACTGGTTAAAAGAGGAAACACAGATTAGGAATAAATGGTCAGTTTTCAGAATGGAGAGAGAGGTAATAATAAAGTGGTTTCCCCCAGGGATCTGTACTGGGACGAGTCCTATTCAACATATTCATAAATGATCTGGAAAAAGGGGTAAACAGTGAGGTGGCAAAATTTGTAGATGATACAAAACTACTCAAGATAGTTAAGTCCAAATCAGACTTCAAAGAGCTACAAAGGGATTTCACAAAACTGGGTGACTGAGCAACAAAATGGCAGTTTAAATTCAATGTTGCTAAATACAAAGTAATGTACATTGGAAAACATAAGCCCAACTATACATATAAAATGATGGGATCTAAATTAGCTGTTACCACTCAAGAAAGAGGTCTTGGAGTCATTGTGGATTGTTCTCTGAAAACATCCACTCAGTGCATATCATCAGGCAAAAAAGTGATCAGAATGTTGGGAATCATTAAGAAAGGGATAGATAATAGAAAATATCATATTGCCTCTATATAAATCCATGAATACTGCGTGCAGATGAGGGCAGCCCATCTCAAAAAAGATATATTGGAATTGGAAAAAGTTCAGAAAAGGGAAACAAAAATGATTAAGGGTATGGAACGGCTTCTGTATGAGGTGCAATTAATAAGACTGGGACTTTTCAGCTTGGAAAAGAGACGACTAAGGTGGGATATGATTGAGGTCTATAAAGTCATGACTAATGTGAAGAAAGTAAAAAATGAAGTGTTGTTTTCTCCTTATCATAACACAAGAACTAAAGGTCATCAAATAAAATTAATAGGCAGCAGGTTTAAAACAAACAAACAAAAATATCTTTTCACACAACGCACAGTGAACCTGTGGAACTCCTTGCCAGAGGATGTTGTAAAGGCCAAGACTATAACAGGGTTCAAAAAAGAACTAGATAAGTTCATGGAGGATAGGTCCATCAATGGCTATTAGCCAGGATGGGCAGGGATGGTGTCCCTAGCCTCTGTTTGCCAGAAGCTGGGCATGGGTAACAGGGGATGGATCACTTGATGATAACGTATTCTTTTCATTCCCTCTGGGGCACCTGGCGTTGGCCACTGTCGGAAGACAGAATGCTGGGCTGGATGAACCTTTGGTCTGACCCAGTATGGCCGTTCTTATGCTCTTATGTAATATGGAAGTGTTATTGACTGCTTCACATAACACAAGAACCGGGGTCACCCAATGTCATTAATAGGCATCATGTTTAAAACAAACATAAGGAAGTACTTCTTCACACAATGCACATTCAACCTGTGGAACTTGTTACCAGGGGATGTTGTGAAGGCCAAAAGTATAACTGTGATATAACTAAGTATAACTTAGATAAGTTCACGGAGGATAGGTCCATCAATGGCTATTAGCCAAGATAGTCAGGGACACAACCCCATTCTCATGGGTGTCCCTAAATGTCTGACTGCCAGAATCTGGGATTGGATGACGAGGTATGGATCACTCAATAATTTGCCCAGCTCTGTTAATTCCCTCTGAAGCATCTGGCACTGGCCACTTGAAAGATAAGATACTGGGCTAAATGGATCATTGTTCTGAGTCAGTATGGACATTCTTATGTTCTAACTCAGGGGTCGGCAACCTCTGGCACGCTGCCAATAGGGGCTGTGGGAAGTGGCGTGGGCCCCCATTGGCCTGGAGCGGTGAACCACGGCCAGTGGGAGCCGTGATCGGCCGAACCTGCGGACGCGGCAGGTAAACAAACTGGCCCAGCCCGCTGGGGTGCTTACTCTGTCGAGCCGCGTGCCAAAGGTTGCCGACCCCTGTTCTAACTGGTAGTGTTATGCATTAATATAATTATTGTTTACAATTTGTATTGTGGCACCTAGGGGTGCCAATTAGGTATTTCTGTCCCGTTGTGCTAGGCATTGTATAAACACATAACATAAAGATGGTCCCTGCTCCAAAGAACTTACAATCTAAGTAGTAATTCAAAGTTTAATAATCATACGTTTGTCTTCAGTTGCTTAAGGATTCAATTTTTCGCCCATTTAATAATGAGATTTCAGCTTTTCTTTACATGCCTAAGAACATAACTGTCCTCCTGCTTTAGACTGGATACAAACTCCTATGTTCTATAAAGCCATCTTATATATCTTTAAACCAGTCTGCAAAAGTGTCTAGGTACAAGTTCGTTCTTCTTGCAGATGTGCCAGTGCACCTAGGTCTCAAAAAGAAGAGTGGGAGATAGAAGAGCAAGTGGCAAGTTATCATTCCATCAATTTATAGGGCAAACGCTAAGAGTCTGGAGTGAAAACAGAAAAAAATGTTATGGCTTTTAAAGCTGTTTAAAGGATCTTTTGTAGGTCAATTGTGGTGTATGAAAGGGGTGGTTGCAGTACAAAGGAGAGACCTTTATTCAAGCTCTTTAAATGTGCTTGATATATTTTAAAATAAATCCCATGCTATGATCTGAGTCTGGTGGGATTTTTTTCTTTTTCTTTTCTTTTTAGTATTTGAAGTCTTAAACAATATAAGGTCAGTCAATCTAAGGGGCTCTCTCTTGCCCTTTGCCCCTTCATTTCAGCTGAAACTGGCTGGGTTGGGTCTGCTGCCCTTTCCATAACATATGGCCAGATTTTCAAAGGCACAATATTACATTCACCCAATGGGTACATTCATCTCTTAGTTTTATACCTTTAAAAAAATCTGACTCATAATCTCCAAAAGATGGGGGACAGGGCAAGGATTTGAGGGCTGTGCGATGTTGTCCCTTTGACTATATGCCAAAGAATATCTGCAGCATCTTTCCACTTAAGTTATTTTTATTTCCTCTTTATTTTCATGCTATTTGCTTTTATTTATGGTTGGAGGTGGGATGTGAGCGAGCTGGTGTGCGAAGAGGGGAAGTTTGTAGTTTCTGTCACAGCTTTGGTGCTTATTTATTTTCCCCCCATATTGCTTTGTCTCCCTTCATTTGTATTTAGTTAGGTACCAAGAAGCCTTTGCACACTGGGCACTATAGAGATAAGAATATATTTTGGTAAGCAGTTTATTTTCTTCAGGCAGGCCGGAGGATACTGGTTTGCTGACATGAAAATGGCTTTGTACATCTTCAGCTGTCAGCAGGGGTAAATGTGCATTTCTGTGGACTCCTTACTATTTATATTTGCCAGCACTTAAATGATTGATTAATACTACCACCTTATGTAGCCTGGCACAACTAAAACTTCATGTGTGAACAAAGTGCCTAGTGCATCAATACATACAGCAAAATGCTAATTATTACACTTTAAGAAATGAGGAATTTAAATTCATCAGATCATCGTGTGTGAGAGAATAACGTGATTTACATATTAAAATGCCCTGTGGGAGGATTAACATAGAAAAGACCATTCTAGAAGAGTTGGGATTTTTTTTCCTCATCAAAATCTTTTTCATGTCTCTTAGATAAACAAAGAAGGTGAAAACTTTGTCTTGATTATGTATTTCATTTCCTATTCAGCATTTCTCTTAAGTTTCCAAAAATCAGAAAAGGTTTGAAAAAGTCAGTAATAGAGAGAGAGAGAGCTCCTTGACAAATTGAGAGATACATTGTTAGAGAGCGAGAGAGAGAGGAGAAAGGTAGGGCAAGGAGAAAGAGGGAGATTCTGAATTTTGCAACAGCTCAGGTAAGCCATCAGAAACAGAATAAGCCTTGAGAGATTTATTTCAGAAACAGGGAACTGGGAGACTGTAAATATGTTCTGAGATGAGCCATTATGACACACACAGCAAACAAGAACCAATTTGATGTCAGTTCATTTTGTAAAGATATTTTTCATTTTAGAGAGATATTTAACAACACAACGTCATGGTTACATGGTTAAATAAAAGAAGAATTCGGTAGTTACATGTTAAAGCCAGAGTTTAGAGCAGGGTCTTGGCCTAGTATGCACTTGTGTGCACACAACTTTGCACCCTCACATTTTCCCAACACGAATGTTTGTACATGCACTTTATAAATTCTAACAGCAGTAGTTAGAGAACTAGCAAATGCAAAACCTCCTTAGACAAATGGCGTTTGTAACATACAACTTCAGTCAATTGCCCACAGAAGAGTTGGGTTTAGAAAAATGCACAGGCAGGTGTTTGTGCATGCCAAGTTGCATACATACAAATGGAGACCAGAGTCTGAAAATCAAGTGCTAAAGATCTAAATGTGCTCCATGCTCATTTACTAGTTTAGGATAAAAATCTGTTCTCTCTGAACTGAACTAGAGATTTCTTATTTGCAGCCTGGATCACAATGACATATTCTTCACAAAACACAGAATATAGAATATATTGCTTGGTGGATGTTTTTTCTCACTATTTGGGTTGCTTCTTGTGAGTGACCTATGTAGTAGGTCTTTGTGTGTGCTGAATCATAAAATTATAGAAATGTAGGACTGGAAGGGATCTCAACAGGTCATCTAGTCCAGTCCCTGCACCCGAGGCAGCACTACAGAATAACTAAGACCATTCCTGATAGGTGTTTGTCTAACCTGTTTTTAAAAACCTCCAGTGACGGGGATTCCATTCCCTCCATAGGCAATTTGTTCCAGTGCTTAACTACACTGACAGGAAGTTTTTCCTAATATCTAACCTAAACCTCCCTTGCTGCAATTTAAGTCCTTTGCTTCTTGTCCTATCCTCAAAGGTTAAGGAGAATATTTTTTCACCCTCCTCCTTGTAACAACCTTTTATGTACTTGATAACTATTATCATGTCCCCCCTCAGTCTTCTGTTCCCCAGCCTAAACAAACCCAATTTTTTTCAATCTTTCCTCACAGCTCATGTTTTCTAGTCTTTTAATAATTTCTGTTGCTCTCCTCTGGACTTTCTCCAATTTGTCCACATCTTTCCTGAAATGTGGCACCCAGAACTGGACACAATACTCCAGTTGAAGCCTAATCAGTGCAGAGTAGAGTTGAAAAATTACTTTTCATGTCTTGCTTACTGCACTCCTACTAATACATCCCACCAATCCCTATTGCTTTTTATTTTTTTGTGTGCAATAGTCTTACACTGTTGACTCATATTTAGCTTGTGATCCACTATGACCCCCAGATCTCTTGCTACAGTACTCCTTCCTAGACAGTCATTTCCCATTTTGTGTGTGTGTGCAATTGATTGTTCCATCCTAAATGGAGTACTTTGCATTTGTCCTTGAATTTCATTCTATTTACTTCAGACCATTTCTCCAGATTGCCCAGATCATTTTGAATTTTAATCCTATCCTCCAAAGCACTTGCAACCCCTCCCAGCTTAGTGTCGTGCATAAACTTTACACGTATACTCTCTATGCCACTATCTAAATCATTTATGAAGATATTGAACAGAACTGGACCCAGGACCAATGCTTGCGGGGCCCCACTTGATATGGCCTTCCAGGTTGACTGTGAACCATTGATTACTCTCTGGGAACAGTCAAAGATAATTGCTAATGGCTCAGATATCTCCTCAGTCAGCTCCTTGAGTATTCTAGGATGTATTTCATCAGGCCATGAAGACATCTAACTAGTCAAAGTAATTTTTAACTTGTTCTGTCCCTATTTTAGCCTCCGATCCTACCTGAAGGATCAACCATGAACAGAGGTTCCCAAGTGGTGATCTGTGGACAATCAGTGCTTTCAGAGAACTCTGTGGTAGCCCATGGAGAGCTGGCTACACGGTGATGGCTCTCTTCCTTTCCTCTACTTCTAAATTGCATTAAAAGAAACTAAAAAATACATGAAATAATTTCCTACTTTTACTTTTCTGTGTATTCTATTGCTATAATGTAGTCACTCCTGGGATGGTATTTGTTTGCCAATAGAAAGTGAGGTGGTCAGCATAATCATCAATGGAATTAAAGGTGGTCCATGAGATAATTTCTGTGTTACAACACAATACCTTGTGAGAAGTTTGAGAATCCATTGACTAGAACTGTAAACCTTCACAAAATGAAAAAGTTATCCCAGATCTAAAAGTTCACAGGGGCTGATCTGATGCTGTTTGCACAGATGTTTGCCACATGTTTGCAAAGCTAGAGATTTGGGGGCGGTCTGTCCCTGAGGCAAGTTCAGAAGGAGTCGGAGTGTTTCCTTTATCCAACCATTCTAGTGTGTGTGTGTGGAGGGGGAGGGATAAGGATAGATATTAAGAACCTGTCCAAAACCCATTCAAATCAATGGGATTCTATTGATTGACATCAATGGGCTTTGGATCAGGTTACTCTTAGTTACCAGCATGAGTAATGTGCAAATGAGATGATGTAATGCTAGTGTAGGAGTCATTATGCTATTACCTGATTTAAGCCTCTGCACATTCTCCTTGTAAACTGGTTACAGAAACCTCAGCAGATTTGCAATGCGTGCAATACCTCATGCAGTTGATAAAAATGCTGTGCTCTATCTCCTAACGAACTTGGCTCTGGAGTGCTGACTAAAATTACAGAGGTCATACAACTTCTTGGTCCGCAAAAACCCCTTGGATTGTGCGTAGGCAGTGGCCTTAACTGTCTCTTGCACATCACCAAACAATTTTTTAACATTTATTAAATGCACATAGACAAAATACAATAAAAATAAGTCAAGATAACATTTATTTTAACAGCCTTTCTTACCCCTTCTCTCTTTCTCCCTTCTTTTCTATAGAGTTTTTAGAGGGAAAAGTCCTTGTTTGGCCATGTCTCAAATAGTATCAAATGTCCATGTTGGGAGAAAGAGTGAGTCAATTTTAAGGGTATCTCCTTGCTCTTGGGTTTTGATTTTAAAGTCAGATCGTGTTTCTCCTTATGAGTGGAAAAAAAAGACCAACATGCACAAAGGGGAAGAGAGAACGGATAAGTATGAGAATTCTGAAGCTGTATTGCAGTTCATTTGCTGAACCACACAGCACAGCACCCATCAGAGGACCCCAATCATAGCTCCAGGATCTGGGCTTTGAAAAACATTTGGCTAGATTGCTCTGATTTTCTTCTTGCCAATCAGTGGTAGGCAAAGCTGTCACTGCAGATCAAGCTGCTCAGTATTGCTTTCCGCTTGCCAAACTGGTCACAGTAAAGTGCTGCAAGGTGAAATCTATCCTGCCTGGCTAAGCTGGAGTCTTATTATTAGAAGGCAGAAAGATAGGAAAGAGGTACAGAAATAAGTTGACTGATGAAACTGGCACACAAGGGAGGAGGTTATAGCAGGAAGATTAGGCTCACTTCACAGCTCAGGATGCAGACTGAGACACAGTGATGTAATCTCTTTGTCTGATCTATTGAGAACATCTTCCAGAGTCAGGAAAAAGAAGGCCCAGAGGTCTGATGGTAAATCCCTGGGTCCCAGCATATGGTGGTGTTGGTGATACTAATGTTGGTTAACACTCTGCATCACATGTAAGCAAACTGCTAAGTGCTTCTCAGAATAGCAGTGTTCAAAAGGGGCAACAACTTTATCCCACCAGAACTAACCAATCAAATCAAGGATCTGATAGTGTGTACATGCACACTTTCTTTTTAACAGCATTTTGGTCTGTTGCTAGAACAATCCTGTAACCTCACCACAAACCATGACTACCTAAATCAACAGTTCATTTAGTTCTGTTCACATAATACTTTTGCCTTGATTCTGTGCTTTCTTTCAACAGCAATTTTACATACTAGGAGAGTGTGACGCACTGTACTTCAAAGTAGCACCCTGTAACCTCCATATTCATCATTTGTGTATGGTAGTGATGTTTCATAAAAAAGCATGCCATGTAAGATACCATATGAAAGGTCACGATCTGCTGAAACTCATTGTTCTGTCAAAATATGTACATTGTTAGTGTGTATGACATTATGAGATTTTGCTATGTGGTTGTTATTGAAATATGTGGTGAATTTGGGAGATGCCCACTGCTAGCTTTCCAGTGACAACAAAGTTGGTGACTCACACCCAAACAGGCAGTGAGTGACCATCATGAGCCATTGACCAGCAGAAGAATTGTAAACAAGAGATTTATAATTCTGTAAGAGACAGTTGAGCAAGCACCACATCATGAGGATTGCTCAATTCAGTGACTCAGCAAGCCCCACCAGGACATGCCTGGGCCAGTATCTTTCCTGGGACATGAATTGAGAGTATAAAATGAGGGACAGTGGCACCATGAGATCACCTTTCTCCTCTCCCCCACTACTCTGAAGGCAAAGGTTTTGAACTGAGAAGATTGGTCCCAGGCTGAGAAGGAAATTCAGCCTGTGTATTAGGAATTGTAACCTGCCTCCAATGGGGTGAGAAAAGCTGTTTGATTCAAATCTTGCTTAGTCTAAAAAATTAGGATTTAGAATGTATGTTACTTTTTATTTTCTTAGGTAACTCTCTTTAACCTTTATGTCTGCCACTTATAATCACTTAAAATCTATCTTTCTGTAATTAATAAACATATTTTAATGTTTTATATTAACCAGTAAGTTTGTCTAAAGTGCTTGGGGAATCTATTCAGATTACAAAAGCTTGTGCATGTTCACTACCCTTTGACGAAGCAGTGAACTAATTAATGAGCTTGCATTGTTCAAGAGAAGGTTTTGAACAGTGTAAGACAGGGGATGCAAGGCTGGGAGCTGGAGAGATTTGCTGGTATCTTCCTCTGTATGATTTATGAGTGGTTTGGAGTGCATTCATGCAATTTAGCTGGGTGTGTCCCTGCATTAGTGTTGTCTGAGTGATCACAGCACCTGGAGGGGTTTGCTGCTTGTCACTAGCAA
Organism: Terrapene triunguis; assembly: GCF_002925995.2. Lineage (NCBI taxonomy): Eukaryota > Metazoa > Chordata > Testudines > Emydidae > Terrapene > Terrapene triunguis. Next base: position 9,040,471 of record NW_020664368.1, on the reverse strand, counting down.
AGCATTGTGAGAGACAGCCCAGGCTGGAAAATTAAGGGGCCACAGCAGTCCCACAGTTCCAGGTTGTACCCCAGGGATCCCATCACAGAGGGATTTTTCAAAAGCACTCTGCATTGGCCTCATTCTGCTCCCATTGAAATCAATGGCAGTTCCATCTACTTTAATGGAAGAAGAGTTAGGCCAATGCTAAGTGCTCTTGAAAAATCCCATCCACCATATTTTCAGATTTAACTGAATTGTCTACCAACTTTGGACTTCAAATCTTACGTTATACAGACAGATCCCCAGATTTTCATATCCCATTGAGTTGGATGGGTATTACGGATGGCACAGTTGGATGCGTTGTGATTACTGGTAATCTTCTGTTTGTTTGCCATTATATTTTGGCACACTGAAATTATGCTTCCACCAATGGCTCAGTCTCTCACTCCTTCAATGAGAGTTTTGTCTGCGGGAGGACAGTGAAGGATCAGGGTCCTGTTACATATTATAGTATTTTTATCTGTCTGTCACCAGCAGAATAAAATTAAAATAATACAGATAACACTCAAATGTGCTAAAGCTTTAAAATGTGAGTCAAGCTATTTTTTTTACAATGTAGTAAATTAGGACTAATTATCATACAATGCCAAAGGCATTGCACTTCAGACACATGATAAAAATTTATTTGCTTGTTTTATGGCATCAAGAATTAAATTATATTCTTCTTCCCACTCCCCCCATTAATTTACTCTGATTTTTCCGCAGTTTCTGCTAATTTCAGTGTGGTGCTCACCTAATTCACTCTAAGCTAGACTGCGCCATTTAGCCTCAGTCTAGTAAGGGGTGGTGGAGACCCACAGTACCCCAGGTGGAACCCTAGGAGGTATTCAGCAAAATGCCTCCTTGAACTGTCTGAACATGTGCATGGTGTATGCATATAGGGGAGTCGCATCTTACGCGGGGTTAGGTTCTGAAGTCAGCGCGTAAGGTGAAAATCGCATATAGTCAAACGCTCATTGAGTGGAATGGCGGGCAGAATAGCCTGCACTACAGGTACAGTATTTAAATTGTTATTTTTCTCTTTTGTTTTTGTTTTGCCGAGCGCATGTAGTTAAAATCGCATAAGTTAAATGCGCCTATGATGCGACTCCACTGTATTTTGCCCTCCTGCATGTCTGGCTAGCTCTGATATGCAGTGCAAGAGGGTTCAGAGCCATGGCCCCATCTTCTTCCTCCCTTTGGGATCCTTGTGTTCCCAGAGGAGGAGGAAGGGAACAGTCCATGCAATCCTCTGAGCACAGGGACTACCATTCTGCCTGGCCTTCACCCAGATGGTACAAGGTAGGTTGAAGGCTATTTATGTCCTTACCCTACTTATGCACCCTCATGCAAGGGCCACACAGAATCTGATTCCGTGTAAGCAATTATCATGTGCCGAAAAAGCGACAAAGAGTCCTGTGGCACCTTAAAGACTAACAGATGTATTGGAGCATAAGCTTTCGTGGGTGAATACCCACTTCGTCAGACGTATTCACCCACGAAAGCTTATGCTCCAATACATCTGTTAGTCTTTAAGGTGCCACAGGACTCTTTGTTGCTTTTTACAGATCCAGACTAACACGGCTACCCCTCTGATACATGTGCAGAAAAGATACTGCTGTCAGTTTTCATTCTCAAAAGCCAGAAAAGTAAGAAAAATGCTGAAAACATATTTACCTGAAAACTCCTCCCCTGAGTTCATATATATTTTTAAACATCATAGTAATAAAACAAGGATTTACATTTCACTTGTCTCCTAATCAGCAATAAGAAGCAACTCCCAAAAGCCTGTGTGTTGACATTCAAAGGCTTCTTAGGCTCCTAGTGCTCCCAGTTCTTTGAAGGAAAGCAGGAAATATGCAATAAAAGTCAAGGTTTTGCTAGAGCTGACTGGGGCTGGCTGTAGAGTAGCTGTGTGAGATATCTTTAAAAATATCATACTCACTTAAAGGGACAGTTGAACCACAGGTTCTCATCTTTCCACTATTCCTGTTGCCCTGGGCATTTTTCTCTGTTGCAGCATTTTTCTGTTGGAATGAATGGTGCTTGCCAAAGAAAGTAGTATCTTTAATCTTTTAGAGCAAGGCAGTAGCAGGTTCCTTCCTGCCTTTAAAAGTGAATTTTAATTTGGGGAGCAGCTGCCTACTGAAATAAAATTGCCCTAGCACCAATGAAGAACCTTACGAAAGATTGGGGGCGGGAAAGAGGAGGGGCAAATGCTGATCTTACGTGGTTACCTCACTGTAAATCTGGAGTAACTCTACCAAAGCTAATAGAATTAGTAGAGATCAGGATCTAGTAGAGAATTAGAGATCACAATCTTGCCTGAGTTTGACAGATTGTATCGTTTTACTTTACACCAGTGGAAACAAAATGCAACTTATCAAAATGGCTGCGGTACTGAGGACAGTGGTGGGATGAAATGTAGGATTCAGATTCTCACTGTGAGTGATAAGTATTGAATATTTCCCAGTATACTCAACTTAAAAAAAAATTCTTTAGCAAAAACATACTGCAAACACATTTTTATTTTCATGAATCCTAAAGACAGAATGAATGATAATGACTTAAATTTATATAACCACTCGACATCCAGAAAGATCCAAAAGCACTCAACAATATGTGCATTGTGACAGACCCAGACAGTGGGGTACAGGAGTCTGGTAGAGGGCAAATATACTGGTCACTGGATGAGTAGTTTTCTGTTCCCTGAGTGACCAGAGCAGTGGCTGCACTAGAGTAATCAGGAACCTGCTAGAACCAGTTAAGGCAGGCAGGCTAATTAGGACACCTGGAGCCAATTAAGAAGAAGCTGCTAGACTCAATTAAGGCAGGCTAATCAGGGCACCTGGGTTTTAAAAAGGAGCT